>NC_081348.1:53644576-53653509 GCF_029784015.1 Lycium ferocissimum | reverse complement strand
TAAAAAGAAAAAAATTAATATGGAAGATGTTGTGTTAAATATATATAAGAGGAGTCACACAAGTTTCTTACAATATTTCGCAAGTCTCATTCACAACAGGAGGTTTGCATTTTCATAAAAACTAAGAAGCGTCGTCAATAATATTTTCAAACGAGGAAAGTGATTTTTCATACAAAATCAGATTTTTAAAAGACTGGTTACTTGGTTTTTTCCATCCTTGATACTTGAACTCAAATGTAAAAGTGTCTCAACTCCAAACATTATATTCAAATGCGTCAATAGGATGTTAATACAAAATAGCCTACTGGTTTTCATTATTAAATATTACCTCTTGTTTTATAATTAGCCAATTACTTTGCGGGTTATCAACATGTTTTAATATGGCTTTGATTAATTTAAGTCCGGTAGGTTTAACCATTTTTAATGGATCTTAAAGGGTGCTTAACACCTTCCCTTTAGATTAATTGAACCCTTACTAAAATCTTTTGGTTAAGTAGATCATTAAAACGGAGTTAACTTTAGATAATTACTTTAATCAACTTTAGGTGCCCTAATTCACCGTAATAATTAGGTGGCGACTCCTTAACTTTAATTAACCCCGGAATTACCAAAATGTTGTAAACCATTTTGACTTCGGTTAAAATGGGGTATAACAGGAATTGCTTCTTTAATCAAACACCCTAATTTCTTTGCCGTTTCTAGATCCAAAAAACTGTGAGTGCTTCCAGAATCTAATAGTATAATCAATTTATTCTTCTTGTTTTCATCCTTCAGTTTGATTGTGTTTGGCATTTCAAAGACCAGACAAAGCATTCAGACTTACGGCTCCATCTATAACCACTCCATATTGGAATTCTGTGCTCAGTTCTCCCCCATTAGTGTCATTTGTTCCCATGCCCTCTTTTGTTGGTATAACATCACTCTGATCCTCTTCATTTGTTTCTATGCAAGTCTCCATAGCATTGAGCTGCTTTGGTTTGCATTGGTGACCAGGGTAGTATTTTTCTCCACACTTGTAACATAATCCTTGTGCTTTTCTAGTTTCAAACAACTTATTACCCATGTTACCTCCATTGTTGTTAGTTGGTCCTCTATAACCATTGTTTCCACCGCTGTTAGAAGTTGACCCTCTAGACCACTGGATTTTACTCTTCTTGGCAGTAGAGTCTAACACTTTCTCCTGGTGCCTGGCCTTCTCTACTGCTTTCATAAATGAGTAAGGCTCTAACAATTTAACTGTGTTCCTGATATCCTCCTTTAGGCCCTCAATGAAGAATTCTAAGAAAAATTCCCCAGAATTGTTGGATTCCTAATTAGTACCCATGCTTTTAGGTCCCTCAAATTTTTCCGTATACTCATCTGCCGCTTCCCTTTGTTCTAACTTCTTAAACCCTTCAAATTAAATTTATCGTTATTCCGTATCCGCAAATCTTCTTGCAAATTTCTCGCAAAAATTCGTCACTTAACTCTACCTCTGCTAATGTGATAGGAGAAAAACCAAGATTCAGCCTTACCATTAAGGTGAAGTACTGCAGATTCAAGTTTTTGTTGAGGGTCAGTGATGTGATTGTACTCAAAGTATCTCTCACATTTTCTCAATCATGCGCATGGATCTACTCCTTCAAAATAAGGAAACTCGACTCTTGCACTGAAGCCATTGCCATGATTTCATCCGAAGAGATGCTCTGATCGTCAAATGCTCCGGTTCTCCGCTACCGACCTTTGTTGTTGGCATCGTGTCAATCGTCCACTATCCAATATTCCTTGTGTATTATTCTGCAAATTCTCAGTTGGACTGGTGCCCAAT
This sequence comes from Lycium ferocissimum, assembly GCF_029784015.1. Taxonomy (NCBI): domain Eukaryota; kingdom Viridiplantae; phylum Streptophyta; class Magnoliopsida; order Solanales; family Solanaceae; genus Lycium; species Lycium ferocissimum. Next base: position 53,651,702 of record NC_081348.1, on the reverse strand, counting down.
GTTCCAGTTGGTGTAGGGAGCATTCTTTCCACCAACATGTCAAACTTTTTCCATAGTTCATCCATTTTTGTCTCTGTGTTTTCTACTCTTCTGTTGGCTTCTGTAACATGAGTCATGGACTGTGACTCTAATTTTTTTTAGGTTTTCCTCCATAGATTTCGATCTTGTTTCAGTTATGGTCATTTTAATGGGCCAGGACAGGCTCTGATACCAATTTGTAATGGACTCGAGAATATGAAATTGGGATTGTAATAGAAATTGACAAGTCAAAACAGCTGGTATTTTATTGATACCAACAGTTACAATTACAATGATCAATTGGGTAAAAGAACTCAATACAAGAACGACACTCCAACGTGATGACTTTGAGCTTCAATGGATTCCTGTAATGGAGAAATTAGGTTAGGAAGAAGAGAATTTGGGAGAGAAGAAGAAAAGAGATAGAAGTAGATGATTACAAGACCAATAATGCCCTCTTAGCTGGCAAGGTAGTTATTTAAACACTTCAGTTGGTTGAGATGAGATCTCACCACAACATGATCTTCTAATCTTGGCCCTTAATTAGCTCTCATGTGGATTGGTCGAGCCGGATTAATGAATTGGCCCACCGACACGTAACACCTTCTCCTTTATTCCCAATTAATCAACTAAATTCCTAATTCCTAAATTCAGTCCCAATTTCCCAATTCGATAGAAACCCTATATCAATTGCACCTGCATAACATCTTCAAACTTCTTCATCTCTGTTTCTGTAAAATAAATTGAAGCTCTTCAAATCTGAAACTCTAGAAGTTTCAATCTCTGTGATTTTTAGGGTTCTAACTATTTCATTTTTATTGTTTTCCTACTTGTTGGTGATTTTACTATTTGCTAGTGTGAACTTGTTGATTTGTGCAGAGGTATGAATTAATAGTTTTAAGGCTATTTGTGTTGATGGTTACTTTAGCATTGATTCCCTATTTCTTTAAATGGTTTGCTTGAATTATGGTGTTTTTATAGAGTCTCGGGAAGTCTTCGATTGTTCCTTTTCTTATATTGTTCCTCTTCTGTATGAATGGTTTCAACTTTCCCAGGAATGAACTTAATATAGATATATGACAGTTTACCTGTTTTAGGATGATAAATATGAAGAATTCTTTTTACTTGGATAGAAATATGCATAGAATGTATCTTTTTAATGTTCATTGATGTTCATAAACAAGGATAGTGCGCTCTCTCAACATAGATTATTTGTGTGCTGACTTAGAATTCCTATAAGATGTAACCTGATTTATATATAGGAGCAGAGAATTACTTGTACGTCTCCTCTATTTTCTAATTTGTTGATATCAATATATTCTCATCCATAGTCTAGAGGTGGATGATTTAACTCAAAAACTAGTAGTAGCAGTAATAATAATAATAATAATAATAATAAAAATAACAACAACAACAACAAGCAGCGTTTGTTCTTTAGTTCATATACTTGATCTAATGAAGAAGCCAAGAAATATGGGCTCACGAAACTTCTAATTTTATGCTATTTTTTCGTCCAAATGAGACTAACATCATTAGAAATTGATTTATAAGCTGCTCTCTATTGAGTTATGGCCTGTCATGACCAAATTAAAAGACAAACCATAATCTACTTAATGACATGTGATCTTCTAACTTGAAAGGTCATTGTATGGTTCATTAATTTGTGACACATTAGTTGAACAGAAGAAAGAGTTTTTTGAGTTAATGAGGTGTATGTTGAAAAAATCTTATATTCTAAAGAATTCTTTGAGTTTTTCTCTGTCTATTGTAGTCAGGATTTTAATTGTATATTTGATATTGTATCTTTGAGTATATTTGATGGCTCTGTTTTGAGGTTTCTGATTTAAATTTTTCACTATGTCATATAACTGCCTAAAATTCAGATTTGTTAACTTTTTAATTAATTTATGTAGTTTTAATTAAACCTCACTTTGAGTATTTTGATACATGCGCTTGAATTTGTGCTAACTAAATTGTTTGAACATTTCTCAAAGAAAGTTATTTTTAGTTTGAATATTTAATCTCTCCTTTATTTAGGATGGATAAGAGTTGGATTGTGAAGCCTCGAACTACACTTGAATATAAGAAAGGGCTATAAATTTGTTTAGACTTTGCATTTGCTAATGTGTCATCTGATGATAGGATTAAGTGTCCTTGTTCTAGTTGTGGGTTTAGACTATCTCAGACGCGGGCAAAGGTGTTTTATCACCTGTTGATAAGCTCTTTTCCGACAGGTTACACTGTTTGGTTGTTACGCGATGAAAAAGATGTAGGAGAAAGTTCAGCCACTAGACTTGAAAGTTAACATATTGAAGCTCGTGATGATCCAATGCAAGGCATGATTAATGATGCTTTCAACTTCAATGAACAACCTGTTGACCAAGAACATGTCACTTCGCATGAACCACAAACCGAAGGAGAAAATAACATGTTGCCTTTACCTGATGGTTCAAATGATAAAGGTAAAGAGTTTTATGAGTTAATGAGGGATGGGGAACAAGAACTTTATCAAGGGTGTGTGAAGTACTCAAAGCTGTCTTTTCTAGTGAGACTTTATCACATTAAGTGCATGTGTGGGATGAGAGATAAGGCCATGATGATGATAATAGAGTTATTGCATGATGCCTTTGAGAATGCAAAGATCCCCAAATCATTCTATGAGGCCAAGAAAACTATTAAAAAACTTGGTCTTAATTATAAGAAAATACATGCATGTTTAAATGATTGCATGTTATATAGGGAAGCAGATAAAGAAAGACAGTAATGCAAGCGGTGTGGCACATCTAGATGGAAGTTAAATGATAAGAAAAACTCTTTTAGTAATCTTGAAGCAAATAAAAAGAAGAAGCCGCAACTTGCAAAAGTTCTTCTTTATTTTACTCTAATTCCGCGATTGTAAAGGTTGTTCTTGTCTAGTAAGACATACACTGATGTGAGATGGCCATAAGGATGGCTTATTGAGGCATCCAAGAGATGCTGAAGCATGGAAAAAATTTGACTCCATTCCCTGAATTTTTTCAAGATCCACGTAATGTTCGTCTTGCCTTAGCAAGTGATAGGTTCAAAGCTGAAGAGGTTTGTCAATTAAAAAGCTCAAGTTATTTGTTTCCTATTCTTCAAATTTTTCATGGTCTTATAGTTTTAAATATATGATTGTGGTCATAATAATGTAGGAGCGTAAATGTGGGAGACCAACGAGTAAAGGAGAGTTGTGGCCCTTGACTCACAAACGAAAAGACTCGACATATATGAATGAAGCAGCCAAGCTTATTGGTGTAAGTAATAATTGATCAATTTTCTCTAAATACCTAAAATAAAAATTCTTATTTAATGGTTGATACTAAATTTATGTATGAGCTAATAGAGAGGATTGAAAGTCAGGATGGCATGTCAAAGAAAATTTCAGAATTTGATTCACTTGCACAAGTGTTAGGAAAGAAGAACGCTACTCGGGTTCGAGGAGTGGGTTATGGGCCGACACCTACTCAAGTGTTTGGCCAAACAACCCATCAATTTAATGGTGTATCTTCAACACAAGCTAATCGAGATCATGAAATGGAGGAGATGAAGTTGAAGATGCATGAGCTTCAATCAGTGGTGGAAAGTGAGAGATCTAGAAGGCGAGCTCTTGAGAACTTTCTAACAAGATATAGTCCAACAAGGAATGGAATTGCCGGCTGAGTTGGCTGATATGGGTAGTGCTGTGACGATATGTTTTTTACCTTATCTCTCTCTCTCTCTCTCTGTATCTCTCTTCTTGTTGTTACTATCTGTGTATTTCTGTCTTTGAGTTGAGGTTTTCAGGTTTTGCATCTGTGAGTTGGAAAATTAGGTGCATTCATGCCCACTTGAATTGACATGTGTGATGAGTTTTCATCAGCTGCTTCCTTGTTTTTTTTTCCTGAAGTTTGAATCTTGAAGGGGGATCTGAAACCCAAAGAGACTGAAGTAGTAGTGGTACTGTTGAAGTGAAGATGAGTTTCTTGACGAGTAGATAGCGGAAGGTTGAGGTGCTTTGTAATTTAATTTTATATTAATAATATACTAACAGCTAATCAAGAAAAAATAGAAGTAGTACTAGTAGTAATATTCAGAATGATTAATAAAACATTCACAAGAGAGCGCAGATAATGAGAATTAAGATGTATTTTCAAGCCTCGAAATTTGATGCGGGGTGGTGGAAAAGATCGTGACAAAGTGAGTGAGGTTGGTTTACTTGACTTTCGCTTATACTTAAAATGGAGTAGTTGTCAACGGTGCACTTACTATAAATATACATAGCCAAGAGGAGTGAAGTATTTTCTTCCTATTGTTTTACCACAAAGCATGATTTTTCATCTGTTTTTCTTTTTACTATTCTGTGTGTTTGCTAGTGAATATCCTTTTCTGAACTAGGTGGCATAGTTTGTTTAGGCTGCATTTATTTTCATTAAGATTAAGACGTCTGAATTTGAATACACATCTAAATTATTAAGACAAGCGTATATGTAGATCCTCGAACACCGAATTGCTATGATTGCTTGTTGCTTAAACATCTGAATATATATAATTTATCTTAACTCTAAAAATGATAATAACTAGACAATTAAACGAAAAATAATTAATTTGTAATAAAATACTAGAAAAATCTTAGTATAAACAAAATAACATAATTATTTGATAAAAAAATATTTAAAGTGATACATGGATATACAATATTTTCATAAAAAGAATATAAAAAGTACCCAACCAAAAAATAATATTAAAAACTTGTTCCAATTTCTTATTGTCACTAAGCATAATGAGATGTATAGTGAAAGAAATCTTCCCTCAGAATACCAACTAGTTAATATATGGATTAATTAGAGGACAAAACTGAATTTGATTTAGAAAATAACAGATATTGCATATAAAGAAACTCCACGCAGAAGGGATGCTACAAGCCTACAACAAAAAACTAAATCTGTGGAAAGAAACCCGACCATAGCACTCTAGTAATCATTAAAAGCCATAATCGTCATCTCCAGATTCCAAGTCCAAGACTAATATTCTCAGTGGCGCATTATTTGAAAATACTGATATTAAAAATATGCCAGTCACGAAAAAAGAAATATTGAAACTTCAATCACAAAGTTGAAAAATATCTCTAAAAGCACAAAATTGAATCTTTTGGAGAAGGAGGTCTGGAGAGAAAAGCGTGAAACGATTTTGCAGAAAAAAGATAATAGCGTGACTTTTTGTTAAAAGAAGCGTGTATTTTAGAGTCTGAATATTCGTACTACTATTCCGCATCTCAAATTTAATCGGATGCTATCAAACCTAATAAGAGATATTCTTTTAATAAACAATGCACTTATGGTCGAAATCTTAACCATTCGTATTCGGGACAAGGCAAACAAATGAGGCCTTAGTATTTCAATTTCACTTTCATTTGCTGAGATTCTTGGTTTTTAGATTAGATAAATGTGATGCTTGCTATTGCTTCCTTTCATTTGTTGAGGTGTAATTGATTGACAAGAATTTGAGCTCATAGCATTTACCACAAAATTGTAAAAGTTGACTTTCTTAAAACAGAGTGCAAGGTAAAATATACATATTAGAATTTAGCATGGTAGTAATATGAATTGTCTATCTTGTGCTAGAGTATAGTTTAGTTTTTCTTTGAATCATGCCATATAATTGGGTTGTTCTTAGATCCCAATCTGGTTTGTGAGTTAAAGAGGGAAAAAAAGGATGATATATTTTAGCTTTCAGGTTATCTTAAGTCATATTGGAGAGGGGAATGATAGTTACAATCTTATAGTTACAATTTTATCTATGTTGTGCTGAGAGTAGTTTTGTTTTCATTTGATTCATTAGTGCAAATATTGTGTTCTTTTTAGCTGGTCGAGTTTAATCTAATCTTTAAGGTAAAGGAAAAAGGGGGGAAATGACCTTTTCCCGTTTCTGGGCATCTTAGCTATATTGGAGAGCAGCATGTTAGTACTATAATCAAATCTATTTTGTACTTTATCTGAAAGTGTTATTCCTTATTGTTTTTTTATTTTTTTTTTTTTTTTTTTTTTTTATGTTTATCTTTCAGGCTTCAAACAGGCTGAGGCCATCTTCCTCATCCAAATGTTGAAACCCACCGCGATGCTTATCATGTTGTTCAACCTGGATTTTGCTTGTAATTTTTCAGTTCTACTTTTGTTAGTAGTGAACTTTGTTTTTTCTGGAACCGTGGAGAATACTTATGATGGTTCAGTTGCTTATTTTGTTAGTAGTGAATTTTGTTTTCATAGAACCATTAATACAAATCAATACATTTGTTGAAAGTTTGAATATTATATTTTATCTGAATGTGCAAGCTGTTTGAATACTTTGAAAACTTTTTTTCTACTTAATTGCTATGTTGCTAAAGGTTGGAATAGCAGGCAAATATTAAAAAAAAAAATTAAAAAAATAGTGCAAGACGCCGTAAAATTGAAATACAAACCACTGGTATGTTATTTTTAATTTTACAGGTTAAACCACAGTAAATGAACTTGAACCGGCGCTAAACAAGTGCTGGTATATGCAGGTAAAAGTGTTGCTAATTGAACTAAACAGCTGGGCTCTAAGAAATTTTAGTTCAGTTACAAACCGCCGTAAAATAAATAAAAATCGCCGTTGTATAACAATTTGCAGTGGTTATTCTAGCGGTTCCTCCAAACCGCTGCAAAAGGGTTTTACGACAGCTTATCAGGCGACAGATTTAAACCGCCGCAAAACGAAAGAAACAACCGCCACAAAGAAGCACTTTTTCTGTAGTGATGGGGCTTTCGAGCAAAGTAGCAAAGATTGGTGATACCAAATGTGCATTCTTCCCCATTATAACATGATGAGTTTTATTAGCTGAAATGTTAGAGGTATGAATGAAGTTTATAAGCAGAAGGATTTTGAAACTATCTGTACGGATGATATTTGGCACAAATATCATGTTTCGTGTTATTTACATCCTATTCTTATGAATTTTATAGCTTAATCTATGATAAAATCGTCGTATTTGAGCTTACATCGTTATATTTCATGTGTATAGGTACGATGAAGATAAACGATGGAAAACCGGGCTAAAAGTGATTGATTTTGGAACATATGATGATTACAC
>NC_081348.1:53636222-53644476 GCF_029784015.1 Lycium ferocissimum | reverse complement strand
GTGGCGAAAGACATGATAGTTGGTTTGACGACAATTATTATCTATTGATTTTCCATATTTTGTATTCTTATTTATTCTTGATCTTAATTGTTTGATTCTAAGGCCAATGATTGGAGCACTATACGTGATAAATGAATTGGACTTGAGAAGGGAGTTCACGTCACGTAAAAGAATAAATAGAGTTTGTTGGGTTAATCGTTTAACTACGAGATAGAGATATACCCTTTAGCCCTACTTGAGTTGAATACGGAGAGTTAAATGCATTCTTGTTACCTCTGATGACCATGAGATATAGGCGTTACGGTAACACGTACACGGGCTTGTGAGTAGTTCGAGAGAATATCATAAAATTATAATTAATCCGTCAACTAGTAACCCGGAAATAAAATAGGTGGAATTGTCCGAAGATCAAGCTGGATTGTCGAAAAGCCATGACCCTAGATCTTTCTCTCAATACGATAAATCTTACAATCTTTGTCAAAATACTCTCGGTCACAAAACACCCATCTACAAATTATTTACTTTTCGGTCTTAGTTTAGACACAACAAACACCTTGGTTTTTCACTTCCTTGAATAGTTTTATTCGAATTTTTAATTAGTTTTGACCGGTAGAATCTAAGTCTCTGTGGGATCGATATCTGGACTTAATAATCTATATCACTTGTACGACCACGTATACTTGCGTGTGCGTTTGGAAGCAACAACGGACAATAATGTAGTTGTTATAGATGTGTTAGAAAATAGAGTGAAACAAGAGAAAGCTCAAAAGATTATAAAGAACCTAGCTGGAAATTGGTATTGGACGGACAATTATATAGAGGATCCAGGGGTAGAACCTGGATACTTTGAAACTAGGCCGTGGTGGATTTTAGAGTTGTGGTGTAGTGGGAAACTTCGTACTATAACTAAAATAAGGAGTAAGTAATGTTTCTTATATTTGAGTTGTTTGTAACAAATATTTCACAAGTTATAGGAAATAATTTGGGGTGTTCACAATTTGATTAAAAATCGATCCAAATTGAAAATTCAAGTCATATAGATTAAAAGGAAAAATTACGTTTTATGTCTATTTTTGAAAAAATTATGTCATGTAGCCCATACTTTGTGTATAAGCAACTGATTTAGCTCATATTTGTGTATATACATCTTTTATATACTATTATACTCTTTATACAAGGTTGATACATTATGTATAATACTTTTCCTCCGGGTATAATGTTGTATAATATTTTATATTGGCTACGTGACGTAAATATTTTCAAAAACTGTATATTTTTTAAAATATCCCTTAAATAAATCGTTATGTGTTTGGGTTTGGTTTGGTTTAGTTTTAATTTTTTTTAAAATCGTTAATGTTCGATATGATTTGATTTGATTTTCATATTTGCAATAAATATTTCACAAGTCATAGGAAATTAGATAAAAAACTAAATACAAAAGTAAAGATCATTCCTAAGCAATACAATTTAAGTCTATTAGGACTTCGGAGACGAAACTCATGTCGTTCAGTGCACTATTTCAAAGTATAAAAGCCTCTTCATGATTGTATCCTTCATTTGCTAGAAAATCAAGTTACAATCCGTCTTTAACCTTGCGGTAAAAGCGTTCCATAACTTGGTGAACACAGTCACCACCTAATTTTTACTGAAGTAGAAAACCATTTTGAAAATGTATTTTACGAAAACCTTTAATTTAGTACCAAAGAAAGGGTAAGGGTTCTTATGATTTCTCGAGAAAGGTGTTAAGCACCTCAGGAAATCCGCAAACGTGGTTACCGACGGATATAAACATTTTTGTGGCTAAGTGTTAAGAATTAAAAATTTAAAATGGTTTACTATTTATATATATATATATATATATATATAAAACAAAGTTTCAAGAGAAACGTATAAAATAAGAATTGACTAAGAGTCCGTTTGGATTGGCCATAAGTTCTTTGAGCAATGACTTTTTTGAGTGTTGGTGGTTTTAGGCCACTTAAAATCGTTTTGTCTTAAAAACAAGCCCAAAAAATATATTCGAAGATTTGACTTAAACTTGCTCTATCACAAAAACGAGGCATAAAACGTGAAAGCCTTATAAAAAAAAAAAGTTGTGTTGACTTATAAATTTGTTTTCGAAACATAAACTATGTTTTTTAAGCCCATCCAAACAGGCTTTAAAAGAGTTTGAAGTACAAAAATGAATTCCCGATTTGGCTCATAAACTTAAATTAAATTTGAAAAAATTAAAAACTCGGGTAAAACATCCTTAACTAAAAAAATGAGCTCAAAATGCATGAATTCTGATAAGGAAAAATGGGCCAAAAGACTTACACTTTCAAATCGAGGTTCAAAATTTCCTAGAGCAACATCTGCATCTAAATTTTTAAATATGGGCAAATGTTTGAAATGCCATTCATAAGAAAAAGGGTTGAACTTTGAGCTATCAAAGCAAAAAAAAAAAAAAAAATAGACTTGTTAAAAGAAATCATTCTTGATTTTTACTTTAAGGACGTGAGCTACTTCTTAAGAATAAAACGAATTTTGTAAATATTGAAGAAGACACCATTTTAAATGAGCTTTAGCAAAAATCTGTTTAGAGCACTTAGCATTAAAAAATCAGTAATATTTTTTTCCAGATCTATTAAAAAACGCAACTTAATTGACGCTTGAAAGCTGGTTTTGAAAAAAAGACATAAACGTAACAACTCAATGCTCATAATTTTTGTGGGGATAATGATATAAGCCTTAAAGGTGTTAGTGCAAGAAACATATACAACTTTTTTTGCGTGGATTGTCCTTCATACGAACTCTTTAATTTTTGCCCCTCAAATCGTTGGTCTTTAATTTTTGCTCCTGCTTATTCGTTGGTCTATGATACTAGAGATTTTGGATTCGATCGCCAGCAGAGGCGATAAAATCGCTATTTTCTTACCAATTTTTTTTTTCCTGTAAGGCATAAGTTTAGAGAACCTTTGCCTTGTCCGGCATAAGTTTTTGTATGAATTAAATTATCCTGCATAAGTTGTGTGGTAACTAATTCGCAAGAAATAGTTTATAGAAACTTTTCCTTGTCCGACACAATTTTCATAGGAATTAAATTTCTAGGCATAAGTTGTGTAGTGCCGAGCGAATTAGTTACCACACCACATGCGGAATTTAGTTCTACGAAATTATGTCGAGCAGAAAAGCAAAATTTCTATAAACTTATGCCTTGCGAAATTAGGTGGGTAGGCTGATTTTTTATTTCTATTTTTTTGATGGCAGAGATATTTTCGGCTACTTTTTTGTTACTTAAAGTGCCGAAGGGCAAAAACTAAAGACTAGTGATTTGAGGGGAAAAAAATTAAAGACCACCCCAAGATAGGGGCATTTCGTGCGAATGACCCTATACACAAAGCATGAAATCAAAGAGTCAAGAGAATCATTTGCTATCGTGTACTTGGCTTAGCCCAAGAGAGTACAAAAATGTCCTGTCCTAGGTTCCCTCAGACTTTCGCTCAAAAGAATTTTTTTGATTGATGCTGCTACGGTTGTTTGGACTTGAGAAATGCAAGATTTGGGCAATTCGCAGTAATACCCTTATTTTTGGGTGGTCTTTAAATTTTGTCCATCAAAATGAAAGTATTGCTTTTTCACCGCCATTCGCATACATCGGGGTTAGGGTTCGAACCACCGCTTTCTACGAAAATAAAATAAAAAAAATTCGGCTGAGCGAGGGGTTGCGCATAAACTCTAATCCATAGAGGCATGTTTGCGCATGGCTCTAAGCGGGTTTGCGGGCAAATTATGCCTGATGAGGAGCAAATCTGCACGGAAACTATGCCTTAAGGTAGAGTTTACCATTAAGTTATCTTGTGTAAACTCTACCTTAAGGCGAGTTTTGGTCAAGCGAAACTGTAGCGCGGGCGGTAATTTTGTATTCGGAGTAGGGGTGCACGCCCGGAGATCCGAGTTCTACCTAGCGAATTTTTTTAAAATTTTTGACTGAGTGGAGCTTCGAACCAGAAACCTAATAGTTTTAGGTGAAGGACAAAAATTAAAGACCAGCAATTTGAGGGGCAAAAATTAAACACTAGTGCATTTGAAGGTTTATAAAAGAGGTCCTATTTATAAAAGTATAAGCTTCAATTGATCTCTTAACAAACTAACCAACTTACTCCCACTATTAACTAACTTACACAAGACTAACAACTATTAGTTAAGTTAACCTTGCTAAGCTGACCACTTCAAATATATCTTCTCAGCTTAACATAATATATAGTGTAAATTTTTTGTATACTATATAATGTCACATTAAAGGTAATTATAAATGTACTAACTATTCATAATTAGTGGAATTTATTTCAAAAGTTTGCTTCCATTACATACAGGGGCCAGGATTGGGAAAGAGGGATAATGAGTGAATTGAACCTAGAAAGAAAGTTAATTTTCTACAGCATACACGTTAAAGTGCATTGATCAATTGTGTAGAATTGAAGTGGTAAAATTCATCTACTATAGGCTACAAGATAAATATCCTCAAGACAATGGAGGAAAAAATAAAACTTTTCCCCAATAAAGTTAACGGGATAAAAAAAAACAAGTATATACATCATCAGTTTAAGAAAAGTTACACTATCGGGTGATTCAAAGGATATTTATAAAATAAAAATTTCCAAAATATGGGGTTTGTAATCTTAAAAGGGGCCCAAAATAGTAGGTCCCCGGTTTTTGGGGCCACCATTAAGTCAACCGTTGAGTGGGGTTTTCCCAAATTACCAACTTCAAAAAAACTGTTTTGTATGATTGAAATTCAGGCATATATGATTGAAGTGTAGCGATTTTTGCCTGAAGTTAAGGCATTTATTTTGCATGTAGTTCATGCTATCTAATGTTGTTCCAAAGTGGCTAGACGACGTGCAAAAATTTTAAGACAGGTTATCTACTACAAGGTAAAATGACCTAATAAATTAAAAAAATTTATCATTGATTAAAAACACTCATGATTTTAACGGATTTAAGTATGGTGCTCCCCTTTTCGTCATATGAACCCCACTAAAATTGTTCCCCCCTAGATAATTTAACACTTTTTTTTCCATTTTGGGGAAAAACAAATTGGGGGTGTCTCTCCCCCTTAAAATTTTTCCCCTTTAATTCCACTCTCAAATCTCAACATCATTTCCACAATTTGTTTTCGTCCGAACCTAGCAGGTTCATGCAAAGCCGTATCTCCTCTTTTATTCCTAATTTTCAAATCTTGATGTTATAAACAATCGTCCAAAAAATAAATTTTGAGACCGTTTCCCCCCGCCCCTCGAGTCAAAGTAAATAACCAAACTTTTTTGGAAAAAATTCTTTCAAGGGATTAAAAATCACGACCTACCTTGAGGATTTCAAACTCCGGGGCAACCGATTAAAATTTTGCAATCTGGGGGTTAACTACATAATCCCCCCACCCCGCCAGCCCTTTCTAAAAGGGAATTTTGACACCTCAGCCCCAAATAATACCCTAGACTAACTCTGCCATTTTAGATAAAAAGTTGTGAAGATCCCTTCCTACAAGCAACATTTGGATTCAACCCCGACTACCCCAAAACCAAATAAACCCCCCCATAAACTCCCGGGGGACTACTCAAAGAAAAAAAACCTATGCATAAATACTAAGAATTAAAGTACCCACAACAATTCCTTTTTAGAAGATGGGTTTAAGGTTTAAGAACAAAAACAACACCAGGGCTTAACATGTTCAAATTTTTTGGGAAAAAAAGGGCCTTTGGGTTTTTTGAAGTTTTTCTTGAACACTTCTTGATTTTGGGGACTTTGACTTTTAGATCCCAATGATTTGGATTTTGAAGAAAAAACTTTTTTTAAGAAGATGTTTGAATATGTAGAGGAAGAGGAAGTGACATTCCATAAAGAACTCTGCCGCCGTATGTTGCTCTTGACGTTACGTGACAAAAAGCTTTACATGTAGAGTTGACGTATAACTTCGGAGACCTGTCTTTCTATCATCGAAACACGGTTCTTATAGGTTTGTCAAATCATAAAAACACAAGGTATAATGGCTTATCAATTTATCCCCTTTTTATGATGACAAACATATAAGTTGAATTCCCCCGAGGATGATTCCCACTTATTCCCCAAAGAACCCTGCAACAAAGAATTCCAATTTAAATTTAACTGGAGCACTGATAATGACAAACACATAAATCGAATTCCCAAGACTAGATTCCATTGCCCCCTTTGAACCAAAAAAGTAGCAATTTAAATTTAATCACAGATTCCAATTTCCTTTTTCATCATCAAAAAAAATAACTAGTTAAGAAAACAATCAATCGAGCACAAGAACAAAAAAATAGATGTAAGAAACTAGTCAAGCAAAAATCAAGCAAGGCATAGTAGGACAGTCGGAAGTTTTATGAAAATATAGATTGTCATAAGGGGCCAATTATCAAATCAAAACGAACTTAAAACAGGGAGGAGAAATGTTAACATAAGAAAACTAGGGAAGCTGGAGATCTTTAAAGCGTTGAGTCAGAGCAGTCAGAAGTTTATCCATGTGTTCATTGTGGACACGCTGGTCTTGGAGCATCTGGTCCATAATTCTTGAGCTCATCTACTTTCTGCGTTAATCTTTTATTTTCTGCTTTGAGCTTCTCAATCTCACTTTTTGAAGCCTCTAAAGCACCTGAAGAGCATGTAGCTTTCTCTTTCTCAGTTAGTTGCGCCTGAAGAAGACCATTCTCGGCCTTGATTTCTTGCAATTTAGCAGTGATCCTCTTTTGAGCCTCAAGCAGAGTTGAGATTATGGAAGTACTTCTAATTCCATCTTTCATGGGTACACAATCATATTCTTCTAAGGTGGCCAAGCGGAGAACATATGCTTCTTGGATCCCTTTGTAGCTTTATCGCTCTTAAACCTTTAAGTGTGCAAACACTTTGTCGAAAGAATCTATAGGGAAGCCCATGTTTTTCCTCCGGTGCATTCACCACTTCGATTACGTACTTAATCATGATTGCAGGAAGTTTTATGGATTGGAAATTAGCCAATGCCTCTATAAACGCCAGGTCTGCAATGGAGGCAATAGTGCGACCCTTAGTCTTGAGAAATTGTCGCACATTGAAACAAGAGTCGGTACCGTTTCTGGTTCTGGTACTCATCGGGAGTATCATTTCTCTTTGGCAATCATGATTTTAAGTTTCTTGAAGATTTTATTTTGCCTTCAATAGCTATCATTCCTTCTCTAGGAACTTTCAGAATTGCTCCAAGTACCTCTTCAGTTGACTAGAATCTAGTTTCTTTGGCCACCGACCGATGAAAGCAGAGTGTCACGGTCGTTTGAGTAGTGGATAGTTTTCAAAGAACTCAGCCACCGTGCTTCATAGACACTTGGAATCGTGGGACCCCATTTCTGGAACTCAATGATTTCTCGTAGTCCTCTCATTCCAAAGTTGTCGTCGATCTAGATCAAACACCCTACCCAAGAACACTTTTTGTTTCTTGATTTTCTCATTTATTTTCTTCCTTTTATCCCCTTTGTTTCTTTGGCGAGTATGACTCCTTATCGTTTTGTTTTTCCTCCTTTTTGAAAAGTTTGGATTCTTCATCGACTTGTCACCCTCAACCCGAGTGGGACTCACTCTTCTTCCTCTTTTTAGAGTTTTTCCTCTTAAGAGGAGCATTGTCCTTTTTCGCCTCTAAATCTTTATCACTATCATTTCTACATCTATCAGCTTTATTTTATCGATTAAACAACTTTTTACCGAGAAACTTCCAGTCCTTTTGGTACGTTTTGCTTTATTTACCTTATGAGTTGATTCTATGGCTACCTTTTCAGCCTTCTTTCTTAGTCTGGTTCTGGGAGCCGTTCGAGCGGATGAGTTCTTTACTGTTGATGCAGATTTACCCCTAGATCGTTTTCTGATCCCAAAATCAAGTAGTGCCCCGTCTTCATCAGATTCATTTTTATAAGCATTGTGACCATTATCCCTTTCAGGGGAAATTTTGGCCAAAGGTACTTCATCATACGATACAGGTTCAGAGCTAAAGACCAAGCCTAAGTTTGCACTGGAAGAATCTGTTGCCTTGTCCTTCTCAGAAGTTGTCCTGAATTCGAATTCATATCCTTTTTGTGTTGAGGAAACAGGGGTCTCATTACTTCTTTGGAAGTCCTTCCACCACTCATTTCACTCAAAGTGTTTGCAATCTCCTGAAATCCTTTAACCACCAAATTTTTTAAATCCCTTAAAGGTGCCCTTATTTTTTGGGGGCTTTTTCTTTATTTCACCG
>NC_081348.1:53625669-53636122 GCF_029784015.1 Lycium ferocissimum | reverse complement strand
TTCTTTGGGGAATTTTCGAGGCCACAAGCGCGTTCGTAGCATGTGTTTATGTGTTTGTGTATGTGGTTTGTGAGCAGATGACCTCGGGAATTAGTTGAAAATTTAAGTTGAAGTGTGAAACTTGGGAAAGTCAGCACCGCGGTAGTGGTACCGCTGAAGTAGTCACCCTGCCGCTGAAGCGGTCTGTGCCTTTTGGCATGACCACTGTAGCGGTCATGGGACTGCTGGGGCGGCACCGCTGGAGCGGTAATATTGTCGCGGAAACGGGTGACGGGTAGTTAGTTTATTAAATGAAGTGTTAAATGCCTTAAGTCCCTCATTTATTTCCATTTCGAAAATTTAACTCTTGGGAACAATTCTAGAGGATTCTTAGAGAAGATTCTTGGTGGTAACTCCTTCTAATCCCCTTACTATTTCATAATCCCTAATCATCTTAGGATTTCTCTTTATTAGTTCATTAGTAATGGAAGATTAAATTGGGTTTAATGGATATTTTATCTAGGCTTCTAAATCAAGATTTGTTGGTTGGGTTTATGCTAGATTATGTTGTATCTAAGGTTGTTAATCAAATACCTTCCATTATTAGTGTTGAATTCTTGAATTTAAGAGTTAGGGTTTATACCCAAAATTGGGGGTTTTGTTTGGATTTTGAAATTAGATGAATGTTTGAGTTAATTTAGCAATTGGTTGATGGGTTTTGATCACCTAGTGTTTAATTGGATATTTTACCCCTGAATTTTCCGTTTGACCTTGTGGGCCCCGTTTCCCCAAATTTTAGGGTTGGTTTTTGACCTATTTTGAATGATAGCAATATAGGTATCGATCTTCATGATTTCTAATCTAGATTTCGAATATGAATAGACTTTCTTGATCTTGAGGCTAAGCGGAAGGGGAAGGCTAAGGAGTTATTGTGGTGTTATTGTTGTTCGGCCATCCAGGTAGATTATGGCTTACCTTGGTGAGACTTCGTGTAGCAAAGCATATATTTAGATGATATTGTCAGAGACAACATGTAAACCTTCGGGTAGGGGTGTACAAAGTAAACCGACAAACCGCACCAAACCGATAAACCGGGTCAAACCGAGAAAAAAACCCGACTACTGGTTTGGTTTGACTTGATTGGTATTGATAAAAAAAATCCGATCATAATTGGTTTGGTTTGGTTTTAGCTAGAAAAAATCAAACCGAACCAAACTAACCCGATATTATATTTATTCAGTTTTAAAAATATTTTGTACATAAAAATATTTATTTGTAATGCAATTTATACATTTCTTAAATTTTTTTTTGTAGTTTTTTGTATATTATCTTAATATTTCAAGTTTGAACTTAGAATTTTGAATGTCAATAAGTTTTATATCCATGGATGTTAGTAACTCGAAAAAAGTCCAAACCAAAACCAACTCAACACTAATGCTAACAAAAGAAATTCAATTTACGATTAGGAATGACAATAATGTTGGATATCTATTCTCTAGTTTTGCATAATTGGTTTAGAGAGTGAGAATACATAACTTAATTTTTTCCTTTGTCTTGTAATTAAAACTTATTAGTCGTACTTATTTTAGCATGACTTAACATTTTTAGATAATGGTCATTTTCTTTATGGTTTATTAATTAGCAATATTTATTTTAACCGATTTTATTATTTTTTTTGTTAAATATTTTAATATAATGTCATCACTCATCTCACATTTTGTGTTATTTTCTTAAGAAACACCTTAATTATATAGTTGTATCTTACTAGGACTAAAGAAATATTTGAAGTAAAAATTATATGTTTTGTATGAAGAATTTTTCGGGAAAAAACCCGAAAAACTCAAGAAAATCGAATAACCCGAGATTGAAAAACTCGAATTTTATTGGTTTGGTTTGGTGTATAAATTTAAAAACTCGACGCAATTAGTTTGGTTTGGTATTTTAAAAATCTGAACCAACCCATTCCATGTACACCCCTTCCTTCGGGTATGAAGTTGGGTTGGATATTGTCTTAGGTTGGGTCCAGTTGTGTAATTGGGGCTAGTCACCCCGTTATGTTGTGACTTGATTGTTCTATTATTGTTGGCTTGATGCCACGTGCTGATAGTAGATATTGGAGACTATTGTTATACCTTGATCATGATATTGTAGTACTTCACTTGTTGATGGTTGATACGAGGATTGTTTTCTATATAGCTTGTGTAGTCTTCCATGATAATTTTGCGTACCCATGTTTGGCACTTGTGATATTGATTATTGATGTTGACACATACATTGCACGCATTCTCATCCTTCATGATATACTGTTGATACATTGTTAATACTTGATGAAACACTTTGATGAGCTAGGCTCAGTTTGGATGAGAGTGACGTGAGAGTACGATATCCGATGGTTGTCCTGGAATCGTGGATTGAGTGGTAGCGGTTGTCGAGATTTGTGTCGGAGTCGTGAGGTACATGGACTTTGCGGGTCCCCCTGGGTGGTGTTGATGAAAATCCTTCGTGGGCAAAGATCCGGAGTCTCGTCTGTCTATTGGGCAAAGATTTGGGATGCGTAGCACTTAGACTTCGCAAGTCACCCTGAGTTGTGCTACCGAGACGTGGACGTTTCCGTCCGGAGTACATGTGTATACAACATTGCATTTGCATTCATACATTATTGCATTACATTGCATTATGACTTATAGTGTGATGATCTGGTGATTTACTTATGTTAGTTGGATTCGGATTGGGTATATTGCGATTTAGCACACTTGATTTTAGATGCTATAATCTAGGCGATGACGTGTATTTGGTTCTGACTTATGCTTGACTTATACTTGATGATTTATCTGCTTATCTTACCTTACTATCTGAATTATGTCAGCTATACTTAGTCGGCCTATGATACCTACCAAGATCGTGGTTTTGTCTTGACTTCGCACTTCGTGCGTTATTCTTTTTTATGACTACGAGTTCGGGTTGGATCATCTTCCGTCTCCCGTGGTCGATATTCGCTATCGGGATTTGCTTAGAGTCTACAGGGTGAGCACGAGACGTCCGCCGCCTTGAAGACTCTTTCTTATTGATGTCTTACTTTCCATTCCGAGACATATTCGGACTTGATGTATTATTACATTCCGGACTACGTATGGATAGACAGGACTACGTATGGATTAGACTAGACTCTGGGTGTATTTCCTTATTTCCGCACTTGTTCTATATTATTATCGTCAGACTTACGTGAATAATTATCTTCCGCTTAATTTATTGTTTACTTACATTTTTACTATCGTTGGGTTGAGGGTTCGCTTACCGAGGTGGGAAAGGTAAGTGCCCGCACGACTTAGCTAAATTAGGTCGTGACAATTTTAGGTCGATCCGAACCAAACCCTTATGAACCAATAAGAATCGAGTTCGTACAGTCACAAATAAACAACAAAATGTAAAAATCATGTTTTGATTCAGAAAACAAAAGGGACAAGTAAAAAAAAAGATGATTACCTCTGTGTTTGGATGAATTTGATTGAAAAACGAAGCTAAACATTAATTGTTGTATGTAAATGGCCGTGCAAAAACTGCAAAAGGTTTGCAATCTCTGTGCCTTTGCCATTTTCGCGATGAGAGAAAAGAAATCAAGGGCGACGTTCTACGGTTTTCACAGAAGAGGAAAGAGGAAGAGAGAGGAATAGTTTAGGGGTTGTTTGGTGTGAGGAAATGGGATAATGAGGGGGTATTACCCTCTTTGATCTGTGTACGTTTTGGATCGGGTCGGTCCAGCTTGGACTGGGCATGGTCCGTGTTTTAAAAGAAAGGGAGAGGAGGGCCTCGTATACTATGTATATTAGTTATGTATACATCCGTATATTTAGTGTATATACGTATATAAAGGGCAAAAATGGGTAAAACAAAAGATGGGAAAAAATTAAAACAATGACTGTTGACAATAATATTTTAATTATAACCAATTTTGGACATAATTAACCTACTAATTAATTTAAAATATGGTTAAATATGTAAATGGGCTTAATTTGCAAATATGGCCTTGATCATTATTAAATACCTGAAATAATTATGGTTAATTTTAACAAATTATGCCAATACACAAAATTAAGGATTGAGGAGTAAAATGGTCAATTCATTCAATTAATCAAATTCCTTGGATTAAAGAGAATAATATATTTGCTAATTTGATTTTTTGACAATTTAGACAATTAAGTAATAATTATTTGAAATTGCTTTTCTCTTTGGTTAAATCTAGCAAATGACTCATAATTGTTATAAAATGTAACAATTAATTCCTAAATGATTTCTAATATCATAGAAATTATTTTGTCAATTTAAAGGAGTAAAATATCGACCTAAATAATTTTACAAAAATCATTATGACCTCTAAAAATGCATGATTTACTTTGTTTGTCATCCAAGGATTCTGAGTAATTAAAATAAATCACGAGAGGTCAAAAATTAGGTGTCAACAACTGCCTCTTTAGTGTTTGGGGTATGGTGGGACCATCCCTGAGCAATGAAATTTGACTAACCCTATTTGTTGACTGACCCGACTCATCTTACCCTTCAATTTCAATGCAATTTTTACATACGGGGCCAGACCCTAGCTTTTGGGTTTCCTACATATCTCGGACTATACGAGAATTCAACCCACTTGTAGTTCGACTCAACTAAGGACTTTTAAGTGATTCGGCAGGAAAGTCCTGAGATTTCCAGCGTAGTGACTGGGGTTTCTCTGGACAGTTGTTGAAATGTGACCGAATCTCTAGCCTTGAGCCTGCCTACATATCACTGTTCTCTGGGAATCAGGTCACATGTAGTTCGATTCGCTAGAGAAGAGCATGTCCCTTAAGTGGGAACGCCTTCAGATTTCCAAGTGTGCATCCGACCTCTCACGATTTTTTGTAAAGAAAAATAAAACAGACAAAATTGTGGCTGAGTCTGAGATTGGATGGCTTCTAAATCCTGGCTGGAGAGTTTAACTCTTATGGGCACCCTATTTTGACCGGATGTGTAAGAAAAAGTTTCACGTTTGCTCCGCAATTTGTCTGGATCTAGTTAGCAAGCCGGCTCTGGCGGCTGTGTGCCGGTTTCCAGGATGTGACAATACTGTAGATATTCTTCGTGGAATTTTAGATGAATGGCCCTCTCGTCTTTTTGCATGAATGGCCTTCTCGGTAGTTTGATATGACTGACCCTCTCGGTAGTTTGATATGAATGGACCTCTCGGCAGTTTGTATGAATGGCCCTCTCGATAATTTGATATGAATGGAGCTTTTGGATGTTTGAATGAATGGGCCTCTCGGCTATTTATAGAAATGGCCCTTCGGCTAGCTATATCGGCCTCTCTCAGCTTTGTATGAATGGCCTTCGTTCGGTTTGTATGAATGTCCCTCTCGACATCTTGTATGAATGTCCCTCTCGGCAATTTGTATGAATGACCCTCTCGATAGTTTTTATGAATTGCCTTCTCAGCAATTTTGTATGAATGGCCCTCTTGGCAATTTGTATGGATGGCCCTCTCGACAGTTTTGTATAAATAGCCCTCTCGGTAGATTTAAATAAATGAACGGCTCTCTCGGCATGCAGATGACAGATATGGCCTTTGTGCCTGGTTGATTTTTCTTTCATCCATTGCATTGGCTGTTGACCCTTATGGTCGAATATGCCCTTTTATCCTTGTCCTGACCCTTTTGGTCGTATATATCTTTGTGCTCATTCATTGTGACCCTCTTGGTCTGATATATCTTTGTCATTCGCTCTTTGTGTGACCCTTTTGGTCGCATTTGTCTTTATGCTCATTCCATCTTTGCATGACCCTTTTGGTCAGCTGTGTCTTCGTTGTTCATTCTTTTTGTGACCCTCGTGGTAGGATATGCTTTTGTCCATTTGTTTTGTGACCTTCGTGCTTAGATGTGTCTTTATTGCCCATTCTCTACTGTGAAATCCTGGTACCTGGTTGAGTTTGCTTTTGCCTTTGCTGTGAGTAAGTCGGTAGATGACATGCCTGCTGTCCTGTTAAAAACCTGCATCCACAGAAAAATTGTGAGTTTCCTAAGAGGCCAATTAGCGTCGTTGTCCTCCCGTCCGGTGTCTTCTCTTGATGCTCCTTTGAACCCTCTTGGGCTCGGTATTTCGAGAGATGTTTTTGGGATGTACTTATACTAATTTTAAAATTTAAAGTAAAGTTTATAAAATGCACGTTGTTTTCCTTTTTAGAAATGTTTTATTTTGTTATGTGTCACGACGTGTGTTTTCTTCGAACGAGGTCTTCCGATTCTTCCCTGGAGATGTGATTCTTTACCGAGTTCGAATCGGTAGAATTTTTGAGATCTTTCAAAAAAAGTCGCCCCGATTTCGGGTCTTGCTCTGATTCACTCTTGTATTGTCTTGTCATGCAGGAATTTTTACGATTCCCTAAAAAGTTCTACCGGTCTTGTATGGCTTTGCTCTGCCATCTTCTTTGTTGATTTTTGTAGGGCTGATGCTGGCTGATTCTTGTACCGAACCTTATAGCTTGATCTTATTGATTTCTCCTGCTTTATTGTCTCTGAGGTTTCCTAAGGGTTTTTCTTTTATGATGACCGAACTCGAAAGCGCCCATGTATCCTGTCGCAGCAGGAATGCAGGTCGAACGTAGTTCAAAAGAAAGTAATTGAGTGTGTTTTTTTACTTAATGCGATCGGGTCCGATATGGACTGCCTACGTATCCCACTATAGGGAAGTTAGGTCATTACGTAGTCAATTACATAGAGGATTTTTTTTCCTATTCTATTACAAAATATGATTAAAAGCAAAAGATACGATTACAAGAAAATCATAATGCAATTACAAGCAAGTAGAATCCTAAACATAGTATCTCTTGAGTGCGTCAGCATTGATAGCTTTGGGCCACTCTGTCCGTCTATCTCGGCTAGGACTACGACTCCTCCTGAAAGTACTTTCCTGACCATGTATGGTCCTTGCCAGTTTGGCACGAATTTTCCTTTGTATTCCTCTAGGTGGGGGAAGATTCACTTGAGTACGAGTTGACCAATTTGGAAGAGTCGGGCTCTGACTCATTTGTTGAAAGCACGAGACATCCTTTGTCTGTACAGCTGTCCGTGGCATACCACTGCCTTTTTCTTTTCATCTATCATGGCCAGTTGCTCGTAGCGATTTTTGACTCATTCGGCATCATTTAGCTCTGCCTCTTGGATGATCCTAAGTGAAGTGATCTCTACTTCTGCGGGAATGACCGCTTCGGTACCGTAGACAAGGAGATATGGGGTTGCCACGGTGGACGTACGGGTTGTTGTTCTGTACCCTAACAAAGCGTAAGGCAACTGTTCGTGCCAATTCTTATAATTGTCGATCATTTTCCTCAAGATCCTTTTGATGTTCTTGTTGGCAGCCTCTACTGCTCCATTCATCTGTGACCGGTAGGCGGTAAAATTTTTGTGAGGGATCTTGAATTGTTGACAGACATCCTTCATCAAATTACTATTCAGATTGGCACCATTATCTGTGATGACGGATTCAGGTACACCGAAGCGACATATCAGATTGTTCTTGACGAAGTCAACCACGACTTTCTTGGTCACTGATTTGTGAAAAGTCGCCTCCACCCATTTGGTGAAGTAGTCGATGGCGACTAAGATAAAGCGATGTCCATTGGAGGCTGGAGGGTCGATGGGTCCTATGACATCCATTCCCCATGTCACGAATAGCCAAGGCAAGCTCATTCGCATGTGTGGGGTGGGGGGGGAACGCTGATCGGATCTCCGTGTATCCGAAAGCCCCGGTGGCACTTTTGCACGAATTTACGGAGTCGTGCTCATGGTCATCTAATAGTATCCGTCCTCGATATTTTCTTGGCGAGGATGAATCCATTCGTGTGGGGTCCGCATGCCTTTGCATGTACCTCTTTCGACAATTTTGTGGCCTCTTCGGCCACGCTTTTGGTGACCCAAGGTCGTGTGTCTTTTTACAACATTTCTTTGTTCAAGAAGAACCCGTAGCCATCCTCCCGATGGTATTCTTCGATTTGATGAACTCTGGAGGGGTTACTCTCCTTTCTCAGTATGCCTTGATGTAGGCATACCATGGTTGGTCATCCGGCCTACGCCTCGATGTGGGCGCGCGATAAGCTTGTTCTTCCCTCAGTGTGATCTCTAGTGGATCAATGTGAGTACTGTCGGGGTGCTGGATCATGGAGGCTATTATTGCCAATGCGCTTGCAAACTCATTTTGAGCCCTTGGAGTATACCTAAAGTCGATACTCTTGAATCTCCCGCACAATCTCTGTACCAGATTCACATATGGGAGTATATTATCATTTTTAGTTGCCCAATTTTCTTTCACTTGATTTGTGAGCAAATCGGAGTCCCCGATTACCAACAACTCCTGTATGTTAATGTCTAATGCCATTCTAAGGCCGAAGATACACGCTTCATATTCTGCTATGTTGTTGGTAAATACAAGTTGAGCTTGCGGCCATCGAATGCTGTTGTCCTCGTTTCTCGATATTAACAGCCGCCCGATGCTTGATCCTTTGTAATTGACTGCTCCATCGAAGAATAGTCTCCAACCTGAATATGGTTCTGCCATCTCTTCTTCCATAGCCATCTCTTCCTCATTTGGGAAGAAAGTCCGTAATGGTTCAAGTTTGTCATCGACGAGACTTTCTGCCAGCAAGTCAGCTAGGGCTTGTCCTTTGATTGCCTTTTGTGCTACGCATACAATGTTGAATTCTCTTAGTAGCATCTGCCATTTAGCCAATTTTCCTATAGGCGTCGATTGCCGAAAAATGTATCTCAATGAATCCATTCTGGATATGAGGTAAGTAGTGAACATCGATAGGTAGTGCCTCAGCTTTTGGGCAATCCAGGTTAGAGCACAACAGGTGTTCTCTACAAGAGTATACCGTGCCTCGCAGGATGTGAACTTCTTGCTCAAATAGTAGATGGCATTTTCTTTTTCCTCTTCATCATGTTAGGCGAGCATGCACTCGAAAGCATTTTCTGATACTAACAGGTACAGTAACAGAGGACTCCCTTGCTTGGGTGGCACTAGGACGGGAGGATTAGAAAGATATCTCTTGATTTTGTCGAATACCTCTTGGAATTCTCTCATCCAATTTGTGGGAGCATCTTTCTTGAGCAACTTAAGGATTGGCTCCATAATCACAGTTGACTGGGCTATGAACTGCCCAATGTAGTTTAACCTTCCCAAGAAGCTCATGACTTCGTTCTTGGTCTTGAGGGTGGTAGCTCCTGGATTGCCTTGATCTTGGTAGAGTCCAATTCGATGCCCCTACGACTGACTATGATTCCTAGTAACTTACCCGCTGGCACTCCAAATGCACACTTTCTTAGGGTTTAGCTTTAGATTGAACTTGCGAAGTTTTTAAAAAAACTTGTGCAAGTGTGTGGTATGCTTTGAACTTTCTTTTGATTTTATGATGACATCGTCCACATAGACTTCGATTTCTCGATGCATCATATCATGAAACAGTGTAGTCATGGCTCTCATGTACATGGCACCGGTGTTCTTGAGGCCAAACGACATTACCCTATAATGGTAGACTCCCAAAGGGGTGATGAAAGCTATTTTTTCGGCATCTTCTTTGCTCATGAGTAGCTAACGGTACTAGGTGAAAAATCCATGAATGACTACAGCTCGTGCTTGGGGTGGTTGTCTATTAAAGTATGGATGTTTGGGAGAGCAAAGTTGTCTGATCGGTCCGGTTGAGATCTCGACGGTACCACGTCAATCGATTCGAATCTTTCCATCTTTTTTGGATACTGGTATTATGTTGGCCACTCGGGGGGCGTAGGATGTTACCTCCACTATCTCGGACTAGATTTATTTTTCTACCTCGTCCTTTATCCTGATACTCGTATGCAAGTTTTTGAATGTACGGTCTTTGCTCAAAGGAAGCAAAGCCCTTCTAAATAGGCAATATATGGGCTACGTTCGGTGCTCAACCCTAGCATATTTGCGTGTGACCAGGTGAAGACATCCATATATATTCTTCAATAGAGCTACGAGCTCTTCTTTCTGTAGTGCTCCCGGGCACCGATTCGTGTCTGCTTTCGACGTCCCTTCGTCATCGAGGTTGATCACCTCGGTTTTGTCCATATTTGGCTTCTTCTTATCTTCCAACTCTTCTACCAGTCCCTCTGGCATCATTGTCGCTTCATCGTACTCCACTACTAAAAAAACGGGAAAAATTGACGACGAAAACCGACGGACAGCGTCGATTTTTTTAATGAAACCGACCCTTTACAGTCTCGGTTTCATAGCCTCACTTTTTGGAAACCGACGAACCACGTCGATTTTTTCCGACGGGATCGTCGGTTATGTAGTCCGTCGGGTTTTATTCAATAATTTTAAAAAATAAAAAAAATTAAAAAATCGACGGTATCGAGTCGGTTTTAATTTTCGATTTTTTATCTTATATAAAAATAATATATATTTTATAAAAAAACCCCGGATTTTAAAA
>NC_081348.1:53550207-53625569 GCF_029784015.1 Lycium ferocissimum | reverse complement strand
ATAAATTATATACATAAATTTTATAATTATTTATATGTATAATATTAGTTTTTCATAAATAATTATAAATATTTTATACCTTTTAATGATTAATTTGATTTTTGGTCTACTTATTTCACATGATTGTTTAACGCCCATGTTTTTAAGAATATGTCCAAGCTCATGTCTTTAAGTCTTTTTAACTCTTTAAGTGTTAAGTGTAAACCTACTAACAGAAGTTCACATTAGAGTCTAATATCTTTAACTTAAATTTTTAGCCTTTCTTTGTCAGCCATTTGATTTTAGGTTGTTTCTTCCTTCTTCTTTTTTCGAATTTATACCTTTCTTTTTTCTTGTCTGAATGGGACCTAAACTTCTAATACTTTTTCATATGAAAAGGACAGAGGTTGTAGATTGAACAACTCCTTGTAGTCGAGACCCTAGCCTTGGGGATAATGATAGAAAAACATCTGAAATTTGGGATCATTACATAATTTTTTTAATAAAATGGGAGAATTGAGGGCAAATGCAAGTACTACCCCAAAGTTTGGGATCATCACACAAAGTTTTTTTATTTCATATATTTTCATTTTAATTTTAGGTAGTCTTTATGTTTACTTAATAGGTATGTTTGTAACAACAACTAAAAGCTCCTATGCTCTTATTTCCAGATATGTGTATTAAGATGACAAAAATGGTGCAACCACTACTAAGTTAATTTTTAGCTCTATATGTAATAGTTTAGAAACTTTGGGTAACTTGAGTACTACACTATCACTAATAGTGAAAATGTTTCTATGATGTATGTTCTATCTTAAACTATAGATAAAAGTTATCGTTTGAAAAAAAAAAAAAAAGACATGTCTGTTTCAACTTTTAAATGTTTTATTGATAAGTCTCCTGGCTGCTAGTCATAAACCGAAAAATAGAACCAAACTGACAATAACCAAACCAGTGGTTATTATTTTATTTGGTTTGGTTATGATTTTAGACATTTAAAAGCCGACTAAATTGGTTTGGTTACGGTTTTAATCAATAACCGAACCACGAACACCCCTACTTTCAAACAATGGTGTTTGATTGGAACAAACACATGTATCTAATTACCCTTCATTTTTTATGCTTGGATTGCCCTTCAAAGGCGTTGGTCTTTAATTTTTGCCCCTCAAATTACTGGTCTTTAATTTTTGTCATTCGTTTAAAAAAGTGCCCGAAAATATCCTGGGTTCTGAGTTCGAACGCCGCTCAGTAAAAAAAAGAACAATTTCGTAAGGCAAGACTTCGCGAAAATTCTGCGTTAATGCCTTAAGGAAAAAGTTTGCCTTGCGAAATTTCGCAAGGCAGATTTTTTTTTTACTCTGTTGGGATTCTACAGGCCTAACTTTTGCCCGAATAAGCCTAATTTGCTACGAAATTCTGCTTTGCAATTTAGTTTATTTTTTGCGCGGATTGCCCTTCATTTGGGGTGGTCTTTAATTTTTACCCTTCAAATTGGTGGTCTTTAAGTTTTGCCCTTCGCCTAATACCCCGAGGTTGTGGGTTCGAACCACAGCTCAATAAATAAAAAATCGCATGGCAGAATTTTGCAAATCTGCCCATGCAAATTCTGCGTTAAGGCAGAATTTCGGGCAAAAGTTAAAGACCACCATTTTGAGTGACAAAAATCAAAGACCACCTCCAGCGAAGGGTAATCCTACAAATTGACCATTTTTTAATACTCTATTGGGATTCGAACCCAGAATCTCAGGGGTATTTTCGGCCACTTAAAGTGTCGCAGGGCATAAATTAAAGACCGGCAATTTGAGGGACCAAAATTAAAGACCACCCCTGAATAAGGGCATTTGTGCTAATGACCCATTAGACTTTGATTGTTCATTTTTATAGGTACAGATGATATCCAATCATTCGACCTCGATAAACAAGTCATCTTACGATGATCCATGTTGATCATTCACAGAAACTTTTTCCTTATTTTTTCATGAATAAGTATTTACTTAGATTATATTTTTATAATATAAATATTATTTTGGAACACGTATACTACATAATTCGATATGCACGTGCAACGCCGCACGTGTTGAAAACTAGTATAATTACAATTACAAACAAGGAAAGAGTAAACAAAGAATCAGGAATACAATCAAGAAAGAGTCCTTATTTATTCCGGTTACCATATTTCGATCAACAATTTTAAAAATATACGCTCGCGTTAAGTCAAAAGAAAATACTAATCATTTTTCCAGAACAACAATGACTAAAAGACACCAGTAAGTAAAATAAATCGAGCAACATTATCAATTGATTTGATGGTAAAAATTATTTTGCATCGGCGGCTTACACCAAGTAACCATGTTAGTTAGGTGACCTAGAGCCCGTTTGGATTGGCTTATAAGTTGGTCAAATCAGCGTATAAGCCATTTTTAACTTATTTGAGTGTTTGGCAAAAATAGAAAACAACTTAAATTAAGTTAAAAAATGCTTAAAATAAGCCAAAACCAAGAAGCTGCTCAACACCAATTTTTTTTTTTTGGCTTAAAAGCCATTTTGGTTTAACCAACAACTTTACCCTTTTATCCCTTATATTTTCTGTTAATTCCAATACTACCCTTACTTCTAAAAACCCTTTAAGCACTTTTATCCAAACACGTAACTGCTTATTTATAAAATAACTTTCAGCACTTAAAAAATACTTTAAGCACCTATGCTTAAAAGCTACTTCTTTTTCAGCTAATCCAAACGGGCTCTTAGGGTTTATGTCCTTGCTAAAGCGGATGATCACACAAAGCAGATGAGTTTTCTTTGTACACAACCTAAATATTTACTTCAAAAATCCTAACTAGTCATATTATGATGAAAAATCTATTTTTTCCTACATCCATAATGGAAG
The DNA here is from genome assembly GCF_029784015.1 of Lycium ferocissimum. Taxonomy (NCBI): domain Eukaryota; kingdom Viridiplantae; phylum Streptophyta; class Magnoliopsida; order Solanales; family Solanaceae; genus Lycium; species Lycium ferocissimum. The sequence continues at coordinate 53,622,703 of NC_081348.1, read as the reverse complement.
GGTTTAAAAGGAGGAAAAATTAATATTCTAATTAACACATAGCTATTTCTAACAAAAACAATGGAAAATGATTCATAATAGAGATAAACATTCACAATTCTCTTGTACAAAGAGCATACATGTACTGTATATATTTTTCTCCTCCTTTCATTGTATCTTCATAAGTAAACAATAAACAATCAAATAAACGAATACATTAATTCTAAATCTAGGATGAGATTGAAAAGAAAATTAAAAAAAATAAATTTTACATCTCATACTACAGTAATTCTAAATCTAAGATGATAGTATTGAAAAGTGAAAAAGAGAATTTGTGATTCCAAATTTAGCTGTCAACCTTTCTCTCATAGTAGTTCTTGAATGCACCAAATCCTTAATATCATCTTTCTTGTTTCTTCTTGGATGCAACAATCTATACAAAAATCCTCCTATATTCTTCACATTCTCCTCCATAATAACAGCCAAGGATCTACTTTTTGTAAGCGCACAACTACTTTTATTACCACACTTCAAGAAAGAAACCATGGTACTGTTCATTGTGTGATGAATCGGAGAAGAAGAAGAATAAGAAGATGATGACAAAGATGACAAAGACGACGACGAAAAACAACAAGAAGTAACAGTTGTTGTATTACTACTAGGTGAAGTTCTTGAAAGTTGAGTGAGTTTTTCTGTTAAGCAAACAGAGCAAACTCCTGATGAGGATTGCCGGTGTTTAGGGTGTTTCTTGCAAATCAAGATTGAGTACTCTGCCTTTGATTTGCCAATGTGTATCTGTTGTCTATTTTTGAGAAGTTTCTTTGATCTGTTTCCCATGTGTTTACTTTGTTGTTTCTCTTTTTTCTTGGAGATGGTATAAAAAAGAATAGAAGGTAGGGGTTATAAGGGGTTTCTATGACCGTTCATTCAAGGTTCATGGTTGCTTCATCTCAGAAAATAAAGAGAAAAAAACGTGTGCGATTTGAAAAGTTGTACAGCTGTTAATTGAAAAATTAGGAAATGCTATGGCTGGAGCCACGGGCTTCGTTAGTGGAGTCGGTGACCAAACATACACATTTTCTTAAAAAGTTATGTATGTACACACTTCGTGTAAATAATGATGGCTTAAAGGCTAAAGCAAAGCTCCAACAATTTTGGGGCCGCAAAATTACTAAATATTACTCCGTTTATAATAGTATATATAGTGTATTTAAAGTGAAAAAATAATTTTCACTCACAAAGCTTAACTATTTTCTAAGTGAAATTACTGGGCAAACACAATTTCAACATTCAAATACTCTTTTATGATTACAATTTCAACCGAATATTTTCTAACGAGTAGTAAATAATATATTTTTTGTCAAATTGCCACATTATCAAATATGCTCTCTATCTCAATTTATGTGTTTCACTTTTTTTTTTAATCTGTTTAAAAAATTACATATTTTTATATCTAATAAGTTTATAATTATACTTTCAATTTTAGCCTTAATAACACACTCTTTTATTGGAGTAATATGACACGTTTAAAGTCACTAATCATTATACTACACTTACTAGTACTATATTACAAGTGGAAGCCCCTAAATTTTTCAATTGCAAAATTGCCCCTCAAAAGTTAAATGACTATTTTACCTTTTGAGGGAATACATTGGAAACCTCCTGAAGTTGACACCTTTTTCAAAAAGACACTTAAAGCTTTTGCAAGGAAGTCTGTATTACCCCCCAAACTTTAACGGCGATCTAATTCGCTCTTTTCATCCAATCCCAATTTTTAACAAGTAGGCGTTAACCACACACCAATCCCCATTTGACACGTGTTATTTTAATTAAAATTACATTCTCTTTTCATTTTTCATTTTTGTTTACACTATTTCTTTTTCTCTTTCTAATTTTTTGAACCCCAACCCACATGTTCTTCTTCTTCAGCTATGCTCCCTCATATTCTTTCTTTCTTCTTCTTTATTCTACCCCCTCCCCCATCACCACCCCACCCCCGACAATAAGACAAAGTGTTTGTTGAGTAGTTGATAACCAAAATCACAGAATATATGCTCATGAACCCATTTGAAAACCAATCATGAAGGTGCTTCTTCATCAGTTTTTCATTAGGAAAAAGGGCAGAAAATAATACCACAGAGAAAATCTTCAGAAAATGGGTCGTTTTTCAATTTCTATTGTCTTGTTCCTTACAGTTCTCCATGTTCTGTTCTTGCGTGTGCATTCAACTATACATACAGTTTTTCTTTTCTTGAGTAAATTTAAAGTTTTAGCAATTACATCAAGTAATTTATCTCTTTTTCATGTAATTTTATTTAGCACAATTATAAATGAAGGTTTTGAAAAGAATCAATGAATGTCCCAGAATTTGTAAGGGGTTGGGCTGAAACTCGAATAAAACAGCTAGATCTTGCCTCTATTAATCTTAAAATCTAATGGGTTTTGCAGAATTGTTTAAATGTAAGGAATTTTTTTTATAAGATTTCGAAATTGAAGAAAAAGTTGAAGCGGTAATAGTAAAAAGAAGGTGGTCGGAGTTGTGGCAGAAATAATGGCATTGAAAGTGGCGGGTGGTGTGGCGGAGATGATTTATGAAGAAGAAAGAAATGAAGAAGAAAGAAGAAAGAAAAGAAAAGAAAAATAAGGAGAAAATGTTAAAATAATAAGAAAAATAGAAAAATACATTTAATAAAGAAAAAATTGTAAAAATAAAATCATAGTAGGTTTTTGGGTTACTCACTCTCTTTAAGAGAGTGTATGCACTCTCTGTGCCAGGTGGCTCAAAAAGAGGTAATTAGATCAGTTTAAAGTTGTTTAGGGGGGTAATAGGACCCCCGCTAAGTTTAAGTGCCTTTTTGAAAAAGGTGTTAACTTCAGGGGAGTTCTGATGTATTCTCTCTTTACTTTTTACTTGAACACTATTTCAATATATATATAATTTTGTATGACAAAAAACTTAGATTTCATTTAATAGAAGACAGAATAGATCGGGACCCTCCTGAACTTGACGACTTTTATTCAGTGTACACCTAAATTTTACGTTGGCTAATTACCCCCTTGACTTGATAATTTAATAGCCACGACCCCCCCTGGATGCTGACAATTCATGGAGGTATGACACACGCGCTGCCACATGGATTGTTTTGTCCGTGTGGCATTTTTTTAGAATAAAATAAATAAATATATATATATATATATATATATATATATATTTTACTTTTTTAAGTTCACCAATTATTTAAATCATTTTTTCAGGCCAAATATGTAAAATAAACAAATAAAAAAACTGGAGCAACAATATTTTGACTAGAATTTTTTTATTTGGCTAAAGATAATGATATTCTAATAGAGTTATTTTTATACATTTGGTCAGGAAAAGATAATTTACACGGTTAGAACAAATGTCATTGCATTTATAGAAGAAATAAAAAGAAAAAAGAAAATTCCAACCAGATGTTTTACAATTTGACCCAAAAAAGGAATAATACACAATTGAAATAAATAGTCATTACATGAAAAAGAAAAATACACAATTTTTTTGTGTAGAGTATACACCATCTAAACTTCTTCTTTAAAAAAAAAATAAAAAAATTAAGGTTAGTAGGTTTTGGTCCACACCAACTATTCTATTATATATTATATATATAGAAACAGTAGTGGGGTGGACGAACACAACACTGGTTTGTTGTACAATAGAAAAGGTAGTGGAGTGGACGAACACAACACTGGTTTGTTGTACTAAATGCAATGTGACGTGTACTGTTTACTTGGATGATTTCATTAAATGACCACATGGTTATTTGTCTATCATACCCATGACCAATACCAATTTATTTGAGTGGTAATTTTCTTTTTAGGAGTAAATTAGTAATTGAATTCCTTCATCCGCTTCCTTTCTAACATCACCCAACCCATTTGATACATAGCAAGAAACCTTAACATTCCATAAGACCAAATCATGCGCCAAAAACCCATCAAGAACAAACCTAGCCTCTCCAACCAACCCAAACTTTCCATACAAATCAACAAGAGTTGCACCAAGAAGCAACTTTGATCATATCCAAGCTTCAAAATTGCACAGTGCAACTCTTTAGCCAACCAAACACCATCATTTAGCTCCACACATAGTCGAATCAATCCACTGAAAGTAATACAATCAGGGTACACCAATTCCATCAACATTTTCTTGAAATAACAAAATCCCAAATGATGATTTGTCTTAAAACGCTCATTAGAGTACCTTAAACCACATATCAACATGTTCCGAGTTACAATATTTGTAACACCCATTTCATCGAACAGATTGCACGCATCAAAAAAATCCTTGCATTTTACATAAATATGCAAAAGCTAGTTTCCCAGGGAAAGCACGTTAGTCATACCCAACTTAATTATATTTGCATGTATGTGTTTACCTTCATCAAGATTGCCCATTTTGGCTGAAATTTTAAGGGAATTGGAAATGCAAGTGTGGGATATACATGAATCATTATTATGGGTCTGCACAACAGTAGGAACTGAAGCTAAAGAGGAACTATTGGTTGCAACAATGGTAGTTAGAAATAATAACTGATGGCCAAAGTAAATCATTGGAATTGGAAAATAGAGGCATTTGATAATCATGGCATGCAGAAAACAGGCACCCTTAGTGACCGGAGAAATGACTGAGCATACAATCTTGGAATGAAAGAGAGATCAACATTTTGAGATGCGTAATGCACGCCTCCTTTGCTTTTGAATAAAGGTTTACAGTTAATGGCGTAACAGCAAATCACTCATCAATCAAACAACACCAGCGACACCTGATAGGACATGCAAAATTCAAGTTATGGACAACAGTTGAGACCGTGGTAGTCGTGACAAAAAACAAGATTTCAGAATTTTTTTTTTGCATGATGAAGAGGTAATTTGCTTAGTGTTCTATGCAGATAATCAACTTTGGTCTTGAAGAACTGAAAATGTGCTCATTTGGTAGATTATTACTAGAAAGCAGAGGCCAGATCCAGAATGATAGAGCGTAGAAGTTCCATCACCAAAGTCACGAATTGTATTGTTAGTGCCACATAAACCGACCATTTTAAAATTCTGCATATGAAAATGGACTAAATGAATAAGGATTAAACTCTTAATAACTCACATGTGGATCTCCCTCAAGTCCATGTCTGGACGATAAAGCATCCCATTTTTTAGCCGACTTTCGAGCAGGTCTTTTAACAAAGGCTACAGTCTTCCCATTGAATACAAGTGACTGAAGCAAACCAGTTTCGCTTTCTGCAGCATCAGTGGAAAGATGTATTGCTGGATAAATGACTCACTCAATCACACGATTGATATAGTCTGCAACTTAATCTCGTTGTTGGATGAGAGGTTCGGTTGAATTAATCAATACTCATGCTTCTTTGCTGAATGTGTTGTTATTTTGTGTTGTTTTCTTCTTCTCATATGACTTCTATGTGATAGAAACATAAACTACTTGCTTCACTTTGTGTAGCTCAGTCTGCAATGAGAAATTGAGCATGACTAGAAAGTGGTTCTCCTCCTGTTTTTAGCATAATAACAGCTAGACAAAAATTCATCAAGTCTTATTAGCCATTAAGAAGAAAAAGACGAGTACACAGTAAAAGAAATTGAATCTTACTTCTAGGTAAGGGAGAAGGGAGAGCACTGATGTTGAAACCTGTTCATTACTCATATTGTTGGCTTTTGTTTTTACTCTCTGCAACTTGAACAGAGAAATTGTATGTTTTTTATAGCTTCAGAGTATATATTAGTTCTCCATCTAATGATGATATATTTGGAGAATGTAAGCAATAGAAAAACTAAAACTAAGAAACAAAAGGCAATAAAAGACATCTCTAGATTATGACTATATGTTTTTAATGATAAATTCATATCTACCTAGCTCTAGTCCCCAATACATGTATTCACCAATGCTATTGAAAATGGAGAGAAGGAACGGAAATAGGTACTGTTTGTTCTCGATTTCTAAACATTATATCCTCTATCGCTTCTATTTCCCATTTATTTTCCTAGCTAATTGTCTTCTTTTTTCCTCTACTTTATATTTTCCAATTGCAAAAAGCACACGTTTTGGGATCTTTTTTTACTGGAAAGAAATCCCTCCTTTTAGAAAAATAGTACTGTATCACTAACTCCTTCCCGCAAGCCCTTTCAAGTTTCCTACTCCAATCCTTTATGAAAATTTGAAAGAAAGTTGTGTCGGATTTTTCAGATGTTAACCATTTCACTCTCCTCTATTTTTGAGACAATTCTCTGATTTTACAGCTGATTATATGTTGCAACTTATTTGTTAACCGACCTCTATTTACTGAATCCCTTATACTCCTATGTCTTCTTAAGCTGTTGTCTATTTCACTCAACAATCTTCACATAAAATTTAAGTAATTGCAATATTTAAGTAATTGCAATATTTAGTAGACATCCCTACAGTTATGTACATTGTTACTGAATGATGGTCCATAACTTTTTATTTGCATAGCTTAATGATTACCTTATGGAAAATAATGTTCTACCTGTTCATTACCCAATTTTTCAAATGCTTATGGAAAATAACGTGCATTCTCTGCTAGGTTTAGTCAAAAGCAAATGTCTATACAAAATAAGAAACAAAGCAGCAAATACGAAAAGTCTAGAAACAAAATAAAGTGTAGAAAATGTGTCGATCTTCTCCTTCACTTCTGAATTGGAGATCGATTTTGCCATTGTTCATCCTCATCTGCAATCTAAGGTGCTCATGATGTGTTGAATCTTCTTTTCCCTCTTTCGCTACACCGTTTAAACTTCATTACTTTGGCTAAACCTTTTTATTTGTCTAAAATAAATAGAGTTTCAGCTAAGTTCTATAGATTTGGATCCAAAAAAGAAAGAAAATACATAGTTGAAATGAATAATCATTGTATCCAAAATAAAAATAAAAAACAACACAATAGGAATAAAATATTCAATGTATATAAGAAAAAATCAAAGAGAAATACAGTTGGAACAACAAAAAACATTATATTGATTATGTGGAGTTTAACAATTGAAAAATATCCACTTGGAAGAAGATTTTTCAATTTCTCATCCCTTTCACGCTCCTAAAAGAGAGTGTATTCGTTTATTTTGCATATCATGTCTTTATTATTCTTTCTTGTCGTCTTGTAATTTTCTCTTTAAATTTGAGTTACTCCAGGCAATCATACTACCAAGTTTGGGGTGGGCGGGGGGGGGGGGGGGGTGGGGGTAATTAGGCCGGTGTAAAGTTCGGGGCGTGTGCGGGGCGGGGCAAAATTTAATTTTTGAAAATAAAAATCGTCAAGTTTAAAAGGACAACTTGGAACTTACATTTCAGTTATCATGAATCATGATAATACTTTTGTTTGTTTATTAAATTTTTCGTTGGCGTTTATTTTGCATATCATGCCTTTATTATTCTTTCTTCAGTCTGTGCTTGTAATTTTTCTCTTTAAATTTGATGTTACTCCACATAAATATCTTGTAGTATTTCCTATTCTCATGTGTTTTCGTTTGCCAAGCTATTTTCTGGTTATTAAAATTAAATTTTAAAAGTAAAATATATTAATTTCTCTTGTAGTTTTTCATAAATCACTAAAACATCACACCACCAACATGCGACACATGCTGTTTGTTGGGGGATTGTTGAAGCTAGCTAATGAATAAGCGAGCTAAGTGGGTGTAAATGAGAAATGGAAGGAAAAATAAAATGGAGGGAAAATTGAAATTTGGAGAAAAATAATTATTTTTTAATTTCGCGGAATATTTTCCCTAACAGATATTTTTATTTTCGGAAAAAGACATGGCCTTTCCGAACAGACACCATGCCTGTTCAGAACAGGTATTTCACAGGCTATAATACAGAGGCAATGCCTCATTTTTTAACTACTGCAATTTTCAAAAATAGAATCTGCATTCTGCCATTCTAGTACTTGAGGGGATTAAATTCCTTAATGACACACAGTGAATTATGTGGATTCGAATATTTAGTTTCTAAATATTTTGTCGTTTCCAGTTTCTGGTTTACTGTTTTCGTCATTTTCTTTTCTCGTTCTATTGAGATATTGTTTTGTTGGTTGAACCTTCTTTTACTAACGTCGTTTGTTGTTTTGAGCACAGTCTGCATAACAATCTTAAGAAATTTAATATATATTTTTATGTGTTCTTTTCTACTCCTAAGTTACTACTCGATTTAAAGAATATAAAAACTTTGTCGAGTTAGTAAATTCGGTTTAAAGAATATCAAAACTTTGCCGAAGTTAGTAAATTGTGTTGGCTTGAACAAACAACATTTTTGCTGGTTTTTAAAGTATTCCTTTTAAAATAAAAGTACTTTTTCAGAAATAAAAGTACTCTTTTCTGGAGGAAAAAAAAACTATTTTTTAGGAGTAAAAAGTTACTTTTTTGGAGACTAAAATGTTCAGATTTTCTACTCCAATTTTGAGATTAAAGTTTTGTAACTTTCTACTCATTTGGAGACTAAAATACTCCGGTATTGAGATTAAAGTTTTCGTAGCTTTCTACTCAATTGTTTACTTGATTTGAAGATATAAAAACTTCATCAAGTATATATATAAGTTTGTGCATTTGGTTTGAAGGTATAGAAACTTCACCGATTGTTAATCTTGTTTATGGTTTTCAAACAGATATGGGAGACCAAACTGCAAATGTGACTGCTACTGGTACTGGCACGATAGCCCTTGTCATTGGCTCTACGAGCAATGTTGCTAGGTCTAGTCATTCTGCTCCAGCACCGCAACCGGCGGAGAAACCCAAAAAATTTGCTGGAATTAATTTTAAAGGATGGCAACAGAGAATGTTTTTCTATTTGACCACCCTGAGTTTGCAAAGGTTCATAAGGGAAGACGCTCCAGTTCCTGAAGAAGGAGTACTGGATAACGAGTGCTTCGTGGTTATCGAGGCTTGGAAGCATTCAGATTTTGTGTGCAAGAACTACATCCTTAGTGGTTTAGAGGATGATTTGTACAATGTCTACAGTACTGCAAAAACTTCAAAGGAGTTGTGGAATGCTCTTGAGAAGAAGTATAAAACTGAAAACACATGTTTGAAAAAGTTTGTAGTTGTAAAATTTTTGGACTATAAATGATGGACAATAAATTTGTCGGAATTTGTCGGAACTCAAGTCCAAGAGCTTCAAGTTCTTATCCATGATCTCTTTGCTGAGGGAATGATAATTAATGAGGCATTTCAAGTGGCTGCTATGATTGAAAAATTGCCTCCTTCCTTGGAGAGATTTTAAAAACTACCTGAAACACAAACGCAAGGAAATGACGCTAGAAGATCTTGTGATTCGTCTTAAGATCAAGGAAGATCACAAAGCTGCAGAGAGGAAGGTTCGTAGTAATTCAACGATATCAAGTGCAAATATTGTTGAGACTGCTCAACCAAAGTCCAGCAAGAGGAAGAAATCATCCGGGTCGGCAAATAATTCTAAGAAGAAAAAGTTCAAAGGAGACTGCTACAATTGTGGCAAACCTGGACATAAATCTGTAGATTGTCATGCCCCCAAGAACCAGAAAAAGAAAAATCAAGCAAAGATAAATGAGAAGAATGAAGAAGAGGAGGAATTGTCTGCAATGTTCTCCGAATGTAGTTTGCTTGGAAATACAACAGATTGGTGGATCGATTCTGGCGCCACACGCCATGTCTGCTCCAACAAAGAGATGTTTATCTCATATGCTCCAGCAGGGCCTGAAGAAATGATCTTTATGGAAATTCCGCAACAACTAAGGTTAAAGGCGATGGGAATATTACTCTCAAAATGACTTCGGGCAAGACATTGACTTTGAAGAATGTTCTTCATGTTCCAGAAATTAGAAAGAACTTAGTTTCTACCGGACTTCTAGTGAAGAACGGTTTTAAGTGTGTTTATGTATCCGGCAGAGTTATTATAAGTAAGAACGATATGTACGTGGGAAAAGGTTACCTTACCGAGGGCCTTTTCAAACTTAATGTAATTGCTAACAACAATAATAAAGTTGAGGTTTCGTCTTACTTGCTTGAGTCAGATTCTTTATGGCATGAACGTTTGAGACATGTTAATTATAAAACTTTGTGAAAAATGATCAACTTGGAAGTATTGCCTAAGTTTGAACGCAACAAATCAAAATGTCAAATTTGTGTTGAGTCTAAATATTCTAAGCATTCTTACAACTCCGTTGAAAGGAATACTAATCCGTTAGATTTAATTCATACAGACATTTGTGAAATGAGGTCAATACTATATCGCGGTGGAAAGAAGTATTTCATAACTTTTATTGACAATTGTACGCTATATTGCCATGTTTACTTACTTAATAGTAAAGATAAAGCAACAGATGCATTCAAGCATTATAAAAATGAGGCTAAAACACAACTTAACAAGAAGATCAAAATGAAACGATGTGATAGGGGCTGTGAATAGAATCTTCTTCAAAGAAGTGTATTTGGAATATGGCATCATTCATCAAACAATTGCTTCCTACACGCCACAATCCAATGGGATTGCGGAAAGAAAGAATCGAACTTTAAAGGAGATGATGAATGCTTTATTAATAACTTCTGGATTACCGCAGAACTTGTATTCGGAAGCTTTACTTACAGTTAACCGAATACCCGAGTACCCCATAGCAAGACACAGTCCATTCCATGTGAAGTATGGAAAAGAAGAAAACCCAACTTCAAATACTTTAAAGTGTGGGGGTATTTAGCAAAGGTGTAGGCTCCTAAACACAAGAGGGTAAAAATAGGACCCAAAACCGTTGACTGTGTTTTCATTGGATATGCCACAATTAGTAAAGCATATCGATTTTTGGTGTACAAATCAGAAAATCCCAACATTCATACCAATATGATAATAGAATCAGATAATACTGAATATTTTGAAACTATTTATTGGTATAAAGGTAAATATGGTTCATCTGGCGAAGGATCTAAATGACCTAGGGAAGAATTAAAGGAAAATACACCAAGTAACGAAAATCCAAGGCGTAGTAAACGTCTAAGGACGTCTACATCCTTTGGATAAAATGTGACATTTTTGTTTGAAAATGAGCCTTAAAATTTTAAAGAAGCTATGACTTCTTCGGAAGTTCAATATTGGAAAGAGGCAGTCAATAGTGAAATTAAATCCATATTAAACAACTATACATGGGAGTCGGTTGATATTACACCTGGGACCAAACCTTTAGGGTCCAAATGGATATTCAAAAGGAAGATGAAAGATGATGGTACTATTGAGAAATATAAGGCAAGACTTCTTATCAAAGGATTCAGACAACGAGAAGTTCTTGATTATTTTGACACGTACTCACCGGTAACAAGAATAACATCTATTCGGGTGTTAATATCTTTAGCCGCTGTGTATGGACTTGAAATCCATCAAATGGACGTTAAGACAGCTTTCTTAAATGGAGATTTAGATGAAGAAATCAACATGCAACAACCCAAAGGGTTTGAAGTTCTCGGGAAAGAAAAGAAAAGAAAGTATGTCGACTTGTTAAGTCTCTGCACGGACTAAAGCAAGCACCCAAACAATGGCATGCAAAATTTGATCAACCTTTGTTGACCAATAGATTCAAGATTAATGAGTGTGATAAATGTGTTTACATTAAGAACACTCCGAATCATATAGTCATTGTTTGTTTGTATGTTGATGACATATTGATAAGGAGTAAAGACATTGCTGACATAAATGACACTAAGCGTATGCTAGCTAGCAAATTTGATATGAAAGACCTAAGGAGTTTAATTTTAGGAATTAAGATCCACGAGACTCCTCAAGTTCTAGCTCTGTCTCAGTCGCATTACATTGAAAGATTACTGTGGAAGTTCAAGTATTTAGATTTTAAAACTGCAAAAACTCCAATTGACGTAAACCTTGCTCTTGCAAAGAACAAAGGTAAAAGTGAGTGTCAATTGGCCTATGCTAGGGTATTGGGAAGTTTAATGTACAAATGAACTTTATGCGACCAGATATAGCTAAGTAAACTAAGTTGGTACACGAGTAATCCCAATCAAATGCATTGGATGGCAATGAAACGAGTTCTTGGACATTTAAAACATACCCAAAACTTTACCTTGTATTACAATAAATATCCTGCAGTTATTGAAAGATACAGTGATGCAAATTGGATCACCGGATCAACAGAATCTAAATCCACAAGTGGATATGAATACACGATTGGTGGAGGAACAGTGTCATGGAAGTCGTTCAAACAAACGTGTATTGTCCGCTTTACAATGGAGTCTGAGTTCATAGCTCTAGACAAAGCCGGTGAAGAAGCTGAATGGCTCCAGAATTTCTTAGAAGATATTCCTTTTTGGCCCAAACCTATGGCACCTATATGCATACATTGTGATAGCCAAGCAACAATAGGAAGGGCAAGGAGCATTATGTATAACGGGAAATCTCATCACATACGACGGAGACACAATACCGTTCGACAACTACTCTCTAGTGGAGTTATCACAATTGACTATGTAACGTCGAGCGATAACGTGTCGGATCCACTTACAAAAGGCTTAACTAGAGAGGTGGTTCAAAGATCATCGAGGGGAATGGGTTTAACGCCTACGAAAAGTCATCATAGCGGTAACTCTACCTAGTAGACTGGAGATCCCAAGAGCTAGGTTCAAAGGGATCAAACAAAGTTGTGAATGACAGTTCAACATTGTCAAATAACTCAACCCATTCTCATGAGACAATGTTCAGAAACAAGGATAAAGCATTAAGGCTTTTTAATGAGTTAATAAAGTTTGAGGTTTTTAATGGTTTCTAAGTTTGGCAGGTATGACCAGATAGTGTATCTACGGGAAAACACGTTCAGGAATCACCTATGTGGGTGTGAAGTGTATGTCGCTTCAAGGAGTATGTTAGGTAAAGGCCCATGCTTTACACACTCATGAATCCAAATGGTGTTCATGACTGAAACGAACATAACAGTGAGAACCAAAGACGATTAAAGGGTTAATTGTGTGACATGTGATTGTCTAGGTATACATCAATGTTCGACGGTTCAAAGATATCAAATCTACCGATTGACTGAGTATATCCAACATATGTTCACTACGAAAAGCTCAACGGGAAACCTATTTATGCAGATGCAATTAATCTTTGCTTACGGGTCACATAGTTTTTCATGCATGCATGTTTTTCGTCATATAGCCATTCCCCATTCATGTGGGAGATTGTTGAAGCTAGCTAATGAATAAGCTAGCTAAGTGGGTCTGAATGAGAAATGGAGGGACAAAGAAAATGGAGGGAAAATTGAAATTTGGAGAAGTAACTTTTCTAAGTGCTCTTTCTTCCACATTGGTGGTAGAAGGTACCATTGGTCTGCTTATATATAAAAGCACTTCTTCTAACTCTTAAAGAGTTGAAAAGAGGGACTCCCCTCGTGCCGTCGTCGTCGCTGGGCTCGGATTCGGATTAGGTCAAATGATTTGATTGATAATCTTTTTAGACCAAATTTACTTTATTCATTTTTCCATTTCTGAAATTTTTTTTGCACTAAAAAATAGTTATTTTTAATTTCGCGGAATATTTTCCCTAACAAATATTTTTTATTTTCAAAATAAGACATGGCCTTTCCGAACGGACACCATACTGTTCGGAAAATGTATTTCACAAGTTTATCCGATGTGGCTTATATTCATATTTAAAATATGTGTTTGTTGAAATAATAATAATAATATTATATATAAAGAGAACTATCAAGCTGAATATTTAAAACAATAGAAGAACTACATTAGAGAAAGTCAAACCAATTCAGTTACTTATGTGCAATTATAAACAGAGGCGGATTCAGCATTTAAATTTTGTGGGTTCAATCTTAAGATTTTTAATATTGAACTCATTATATTTTAAAAGTTAGGGATTCATATCTACTATTATTATAATTTTAATTATTTTTTACACTTAAATTTATGCTTCGCCTCAAAAGTTAAGGTTTCAATTGAACCCCACTTAATAGGCTAGATATGCCCCTGGTTATAAACTACTCCCTCCTCCACTTTTACTTGTCCACTTTGGACTTTTCACGCTGTTTAAGAAAATAATAAATGAAGCGCATAATTTACCAATATTAATTGGTGCATATTTTTGTTGGATTTGAAAAAAATGATGTGAAGTGAGTATTTAATAGTATGGATAAACAGGAAGAAAAAAGTTGTCTTATTTTGATATGCAAAAAATGACAAGTAAAAATGAAAATCTATTTTTGAAACAGCGGATAAGTAAAAGTGAAAAGAGGGAGTATATAATAGTACTAATTGAAGTAGAATGCATATTTAAAGAACATTTATTCTCCCGAAAATGAAAGAGATTATACTTTCAACTTCATTAAATAAATTTTTTCATAAATTATGCTTTACAGTAGCAACAAACATCGATTGAGTGGGGTAGCCATTCATCTGAGCTTGCATTTCTATTTTTCAAATTTTGCTTAACCAGTAGTAGCTTTTTTTCTAAATTTATTTCTTCATTTTAAAACATTTTTATTGATTAGCATGGGTTCGAAACTGTTTTTTATTTATTCTTATTATTATTATAATAATAATAATAATAATAATAATAATAATAAAACGAAAAGAGAAGAAATAGTAGTCGTGGACCAACCACAACAACGTACAAACCTAACACTCTGTTTGGATGCATGGTCGTTACCCATGGTTTCATAATGCACAATATTATACTGTATAGTATCGTGTTGTATGTATTGTACTGTATTAATAAATATAATATTTGAATAGATTGTATCGCTTTTTGTTATGATTTAACAATATTTTATTATTTGGTTTGATTGTATAGTACTGTATAATAATATGTAAGGTTACTAAAATCCCATAACCCTTAATTACAAACTAGTTTATATATTAATAAAATTAAGATAGAGGATAAAATAGGAACATTAAAATATAAGTAGGTAGAGGTTGGGTTTTTTGGTGGGGGGGGGGGTAGCGGACAGGGTGATGGATGTGGGTGGGTGGGGTGAGGTGGGGGGTATAATGAAAAAATAAAATACGTAATCACACAAGAATCATCAAATTCGTAATTATAAAAATTACACTTTTTAATGGTTATATAACCACGAAATCACAACTGGCTTACAACATTATATAACACAATTTTAAGAATAATAAAAATAAACATGATTTCATAAAAAACAATACAGAACCACAGCAAACAACCATCCAAACAAGGAGTAAATAACCACAGCGCCAAACATCATTTTAATTTGTAAATATAAGAAAATAAAGGATAGGGATATTTGTCTCCTTGGTTCTCCCTCCTCCACTCTCTCTATTAGCAAGCCCTTCATCATCATCCACAACTTCCCTCTCTCTATGAGAAGCTGAATTTCACTCCAATATTTCCATGGCGAAAACCTTAATTTCATCATTCATCGGAACTCCTTTGCCATCACTCCCTGGAAATATCTTTCACAGGCGAAGGCAGCTTATTTCTACTAGAGTGAAATTCAGCTTCCATGAGCTTCCTCCGATTCAATCGCTTCACTCTTCTTTTGATTTCGATGCGGTTGTAAGCCGAGCGGAAGGACTTATATATACTTTAGCTGATGCTGCCGTGGCTGCTGATCCTACTGCTGTTGCTTCCGATGCTACTGCTGCTCAGAAAACTGGTGGTTGGTTCGGTTTCATTTCTGATGCCATGGAAGTTGTGTTGAAGGTTTGGCCATGACAATTATTCACTTTTTTCCGATTTTTTTTTCACTTCATTTAAAACTTTGGCCATAGAAAATTTCAAATAATGGTCCTGCATATTGATAATAAGTGATACTTATTTGACTTGCTGCCTTGTTATCGGTTTTACTGAACATAGTTTCGACCTAAGTCTGATCAATTGTTACTAGTTTTTAGTTTTAATATTCCTTTTTCTCGACTCTATATAGGTTCAGCGTATTCATAATAACTATTTCACTTGCTGCCTTATGTATAGTTTTCAAAGTTTATGTTTAAATAGTACTCCCTCCCTGTGTCCTAATTTATGCGGCACATTTCAAATTTTGAGAGTCAAAATTTGGGGGATCTTAGTATGCTCAATTGGTTGACTACTTGAACTTTTATCTTATTGGTGAGGGTTCGATTCCCCCACCTTGTAATACCCTCCCCCATTTCCCCTTCCCTACCCCTATATAATAAAACAATTTAACAAAAGAGAGAGAGAGAGAGTCAAAATTTTAACAATTTAAAAAAAAAGGGTTAAATTTTGACTGTAAATTCCTACATGAAACTTTTACGTTTTTTGAAATAAAATTTACATAAAAATACTATAAGTCACAATAATTGAAAATTCAAAATATTTAAAAGTCGAATGAAAACTCGGGATCAACTCTTTATTCTTTTGACTCTGAAAATCCAAAAGGTGCCACATAAATTGGGACGGAAGGAGTGTTACATTGAAATCATTTTTCCTACTAATAATTAAGAGTCTCTAACTCTCAATAGTGCTGTTTTGCTTAAATATCTCAAACTATATCCATTTCAATTTTGAATTTGTTATTATGCCTGACACCTCTTTCACGGATTTTGTAGTTTGTTGGTCATCGTTTCCTTTTCATCCAGAGTTTATGTTAGAAATATACTGCATAGCAGCATAAGTTAGAACGATCCTTGCGCAACACATATCTAACTAATCATAATATATACTAATTGCTGGAAAGTAATATTTCTGATCAGTCACAGCAAGATAAAAGTGACATTATAGTGTTCTCAAGTTCTTGTTTGAGGCAAGTTAAACCCTGAGATGCAAAACAGGCGAAGCGCTTCGTCTCTTAGGGGGGACTTCAGTTTAGGCACCAGATGCTGAAACATGTATCCGCGTAATTGTTGTTTGTGTTTATGGTTATTACTCTTGAGTTACATACATATATTCTATTGTTTCTCTTCATTTACGCTTTTATTCATTAAGTTCCACACTTTAATTGCGCTTTGCAGTTAAAGTCCTACCAAACCTGAGCATCTGCTTCTTTTAAATTATTTTTCTTTGCGCCTTTGATAGCACTGGAAGTAAACTGAACTTTCTTTTTTGGATTTTTTCTACCTATTTAAAGACTTCTCTATTAACTCTTGTCATCTTTCATGTTAATTTAGGTCGACAACCAGATTTCCCCCTTATCCTACCAGATTTGAGCACTCCACTCTCCTCCTCCCCTTCTTCCTTTCCTCCCATTTTTTTTTTTTTTAAAAAGGAAGTTAAAGGATGTGGAAGAAACCTTATCAAGATTCTCATAGGACAACAGGTTGGTTGTCTTCATTAGATCACATGGCGAAGTATAAGTACTGCAGCAGTGCAGCTTATTTTGTTTCAGTTCTAGATAGATTATGTTTTGGTTTTAGCTTTAGGAGGATTGTCTTCTTACTATAGTAGTCAAGTACTCTATTCATTCATTCAATTTGCTCTTTTCAGGTGATGAAGGATGGACTGCAAACTGTGCATGTGCCTTATGCCTATGGATTTGCAATCATATTGCTTACTCTCCTGGTGAAAGCTGTCACTTTCCCTTTGACAAAGCAACAGGTGAGCCTGTGCTGCAGCTCCTGCTAGACCTGGATTTTTAGAGTTGGTCTGGTATTTCAGGTCTTGCCACTTAGTTACGTCTGTCTAGTATTATTAATAATGCAATGGGATGAGAACTTGAATTTAGAGAATTTATCGTTTTGTCAAACTCAAGGCAACAGGAGTTCCCTGTTCTTTTGTTCCTTAGCAATCGTTAATCACTACAATGGAGTTATTACTGATGTATGACATTATGTCATTTGAAAGGTTGAATCAACATTAGCAATGCAAAATCTCCAACCAAAGATCAAAGCTATTCAACAAAGATATGCTGGAAATCAGGTGCGCTCCCATTCACGTTGATTGATGCTTGCTGTTTCATCTAAACTTCTTTTCAGAACCATATGACCTTCTTAATTTGGCTTATGTATTTGACATTCTTTGGTACTTAGTGCTCTAAAAAAGAGTGAAATATGAGCAAATTGACATTGTATGGCTATTGTATTGCTTCTCTTATCAAAAGAGAAAAAAATTATTGCTTATGGTGATAAGAAAACTTGTTAAATAAAAGGAAGGGTGTTTGTAATCTTATCTAGCTATACCTACAGAATTATGATTATTGTCGTGTCCTTATTATGTGGTGATCGGGAAACAAAACTTACATCTTTGATCTTATCTTTCATTCAGGAGAGAATCCAACTTGAGACTTCGCGTTTATATAAGCAGGCCGGGGTCAATCCTCTTGCTGGTAATTGTTCATTCTAGCAGTCAGCACTCTTTTTTCTAGTTATGCGTCCATTTGCTTTTTCGGTTTGATCTTCTAGTTGGCTTGAAGCATTGAACATGTATGTTACTAGAAACTTGCTATGGCTTTTCTCCCCTAGCTAGTAGTGAATCGCAAATTATATATCGTGGAAGTGTATTGAGAGCCACATAATCAGATAAAGAATTACATATCTGCTCATTCATAGTTTGTCCGGTCTAGGTTTTGCATTTTTAGTTCTTATTTAAGTACATCTTAGAACTTGCCTAGTGATATTTTTCCATCCAGAATTTGTTATTAAATGGATTTCAGTTTTATTCCTTTTCAATCTCCGATGTCTGTTGGATCTGAAGTTATCATTTAGTTATTTCCTCATCCGTAGCACTCACTTCATCAACTCCCTTGTTTTATTTTTTGGATAAGTCTGATATTGTATTCCGTGAAGCAGCACAAGAAGGTGCACAATATATACAGTGTACTAAAACTCAGTTGCTGTTTATAAATGTATGGGACTGAGGAACTCCAGTACTGCGTCTTCATCTAACATTTAGCTTGTTACACCAAAAAGCCAAAAGTACAAACATTAGAATTGCATTGGAGAATACGTATAGATACAACATTGTCTTAAAAACATCTTTGATACTCTCTAGACAAAGTAGCCAAAAATATTTGCAGGATCGGTGAATCAACATCTTCCTTTCCTCCAGTTTTCTCCCTTGCCAACGCAGCACTCACCCGATATAGTAGTGCTCCTTTCAGTGTTGAAGAATTTTGAGATAGTGAATTGATTCGAGCTAAGTGCAACTTTTGACTTAGTTTACAGAATGGTTGGAGAAGCATAGATGACCATGAACACCAAAACTAGTTCCTCAATACCGGAGGACACTGCTCTATGACCCGAAATTTGCTTTTTAATATTTTGGTTTTTCACTTCCAATAACGTATTTCATCTCCTGTTTAAGTTCAAATAGTGATGTCAATGGTGAATTGCTTTAAAAAATGCTCCAGATCTATTGGGGCTTTAAGCATAAAAAGGAGAAAATACTCAAAATACCCCCAACGTTTGACCAAAATTCCAACTACACACCTAACCTTTGCGTTGGTCCTATTAACCCCCCCCCCCGGACAATTTTTTTCAGTATTAAAATGCCCCTTTTTTGTTGATGTGGACAAGAGCGTGAGTACACCGCTTAGTGGCGCGTTATAGCCTTTAAAAAACAGTATCTGACGTGTTTTAAAATGCCAACTAGACTGCCACATAGATAAATTTAAATTCCCTCCATTTTTAGGCTACTTCATCATCTTCTTCACCCTATTTAATACCCATCTCCATTTTTTTGTCAAAATAATACCCATTATAAATTCATAAAACATAAAAAATAATACACATCCCCCGAAAAAGTACTATATAGCAAATTAATACCACTAAAAGAAAAGATCATCTAAGATCTCATAAAATAAACAAAAAACCAATTTCAAGACCCAAATTCCTCACAAATCTTAGCAGATCTTTGAAGTCTCTTGCTTTTAGGCTTTGTCTTCAATGATTGAATCAAAAGAGAATCTTGATACTTAGTAGGAACAGTTTTCAATCTCTTCTTTTGTTGTCTTTTAGGCAAAGAATCAACAATAAAGAAATTATCAAAACTTAGAACTCTTTTTTTCCTTCTTGTAATGACTGTTTTTTGAACGTAAGGAACACCCACAACAGAGCCATTAGTGACTTGATGAATGGCTTTAACGAGGAGATTAAGGCCTTGATATCTGTGGGTTGTGAGTGATGAAGTTGATGAAGATGAATCTATTGATGATGCTAAGGAGGAGTTGTTTGTTAAGGAAGAGAAACTGTATAATGAAGATGATGGTGATGATGATGATGATGATGTTGATGAAGATGAAGGAGAATTGGGTATGGGTTTTCGGATCCTCATATTGAAAGTGGAGTATGGAAAATTGAGAGATATATTTTTTTTTTTGAAGAAGAGTAGATGGATGGAGGAAGAGGAAATTAATAAAAAAAGGGGGGAAATTAAAGATGTGGCACGTGGGCCAAGCGTGTGTGGACAAGCGCCTGTTAACAATTGGGGTTTGTCATATTGGACTGCCACATCAGCAAAAAAGGGGCATTTTAATACTGAAAAAAATTGTCCGGGGGTAATAGGACCAACGCAAAGGTTAGGTGTGTAGTTGGGATTTCGGTCAAACGTTGGGGGGTATTTTGAGTGTTTTCTCCATAAAAAGGCACAACTAAGAAAAAAGTAGCATACTAATTCATAATGTTTTCCTTAATAATTAATATATCTCCTTGCCTATTATATTTATTGTTAAGTACCTGGCAACTCAGGATAGGACTAATGGGCAATGAGGTTCACACCTTAATGGTTTGCTTATGCTGAAGCTTAGCTTAAGCGAAGCGCCCTCCCTGGGCTTTTCTGAGATTCAGGGCTTAAGCGCGCTTTAAATGAGCCTTTGACAACACTGGCTCAAGTGATGAACAATAGCTTTAAGTTAGTCAACCTCTTCTTTCTTTTTCTTTTTTTTGAAAAAACCTCTTCTTTCTTATCTATCCTAGCGATACTCCTTTGAGGCTATGAGTTGTTAAAGAAGAAAGGGTTTGTCTTTTAAGAAGTAAGGGCTCCCAACTACTTAGCAACCTGGGGTAAGTTTTCAGGTGCATTATCCTATGAACTGTCTGGCCAATAGCTGCACTGAAGTGGTTATAAATGGCATTAAAGGTTTCAACTTTATGCCCGCGGGTTTAAGTCTTATGCGAATACCACAATTCTAAAACACATGATGATTTGAAAGATACACTGAATTGCTATGCTTTTTTAGTTGTGACAGAGGGTCATTAGAGCTATGTATGTTGTTAAATATGCATCAACTTGAAGGATAACTGCATCATTAACGGACAGGTTATAGCTTCAATAAACAACCTCCACAAGGTTAATGAACCCACCACACTATAAAAACTACAAATTGTTTGACATGTGCTAATTGTAGCACATCAACTAATTGCAAATTTCGATGCCAGTTAATAAGGGACCATGCCATAAAATAATGAGCGCTGCCAGAGATGGATCCAGGTTTTGAAGTTTATGGGTACTTACAATGATCTCAAGTTAAAGTAAAATAATAACTGGGTTCACAACCAACTATTAATAGACATTTTATAGATTTTCTTAATAGAAATACATGGTATGAACAAAAGTTGGGTTCCAGTGAACCCACACCTAAAGGGCTATATCAGCCCCCAAGCGCTGTGAGCTTCTGTATGGTTTGGATGTGTATTTCTTTCCATCTTAAGTTTAGCTTCCAGGTAATGAATTTAGGAAGTCCTTGCACTTCCGTTTTGGTTTATCTAATTTTTGCTTTGTGGTTACACGATAACAGGATGTTTCCCAACTTTGGCCACTATACCAGTTTGGATTGGTCTTTATCAAGCTCTCTCTAATGTGGCAAATGAGGTATTGAAGAAGTTAGTATTATTGTATGTGCTTACTTATTGATTTAGATAATGAGTATATATTTACCTGTTTTCCTTTCTGAAAAGGGATTGCTGACTGAAGGTTTCTTTTGGATTCCTTCTTTGGGAGGCCCGACTTCTATAGCTGCTCGACAGAGTGGAACTGGAATTTCTTGGCTATTCCCATTTGTGGTCAGTGTCATAACCTAATTACACCTTTATATCATGGCTAAAACTTATTTTGAGTGATCTTCCTAATCACAAAAAGGGTGGAACAATTACCCCCTTTCATCTCACCTAATTGGTTCCCAGAAGATAAATCTGCTTGTAATACTAACTACATTTTAGTATGATTATGGACATGAAATCTGTTGACATTTTCAGGATGGGCATCCACCTTTGGGTTGGCATGACACAGTGGCTTACCTTGTTTTGCCTGTCCTGCTAATTGTTTCGCAATATGTTTCAATGGAGATAATGAAACCTCCCCAAGTACGAACCTGAATTTATCTTCCAGCTTATTTCCTTCTGATCTTAGTTTTGGGTGCTTCTGTCATATTATATTGAAATCGTCAAAATCTCTTCTTAGACAGATGATCCAGCTCAAAAGAACACACTTCTGGTTTTCAAGTTCCTTCCGCTCATGATTGGCTATTTCTCTTTGTCTGTTCCGTCAGGGTTAACAATTTACTGGTGAGCTCTTACGTTCTTACTTACAGTAATTATGTTATGTTGCCTCTGATGCACAATTATTGGTCTTAAACATATCTGATACGATAAAATCCTGGTGTGAATTATCATTTTTCTAAATGAAAACTACATTAATCTGCTTAAATAAATTGAAATTTTCTATTCACTTGTTACCAGTGACCATATCACTGAATGAGAGGAGAGGATAAAGAAAGTTCAATGCTGCCTTCATACAATAAGATGTATCCTTATACTTTCTGAGTTATTTCAAACTTTCCGGTCAAAAGACATGTTCGAAAAAAGTTGCTCAACATCTATCCTAGTTTTTTTTTCCTTTTAGAATCTCTCTCATAAGGCAACAACTGAAAAATTATCATGCTTCTGCTTTCATCTCGTTTAACTCAAAAGTAGATTTGTGTTCTCGATATTATAATCAATGAAACAAGATAGTTTCTTAACTTGCATCTTTTATGTTGAATTTCAAGGTTCACAAATAACGTGCTGACCACGGCACAGCAGGTATGGTTGCGCAAGTTAGGTGGTGCAAAGCCTGCTGTGAGTGGAGATGCTAGTGGTATCATTAGTGCTGGACGTGCAAAGAGAACTACCTCTCAACCTGAACAATCTGGAGAGAGGTGTGTATAATATTTCAAAGTTAATCAACTTTACAATGTCTACCTAGCTAACGACAACTTTCATGGAGACAGATTCAGGCAGCTAAAAGATGATGAAAAGAAGAAAAAGGCAACCAAGGCACTCCCTACCGATAAGGTTGAACTATCAGCTTCTATATCTGATTCTCAGGACGAACCAGATGATGACACCAAGCCCAAGGTAAACATCAAATTATTGTTTTGCATTTGATCTCCGCTGACAGTTCATCTGAGACATGTTTGCATGATTAAATTTAGTTGTTAGTCGATGAATACGAAATGGCATGTCCAAGGACAATAAAAGACATGGATGGCTTCTGGACTAATAAGGGACGATGATTTATTGCATTATAAAAGTTCTCTGTGTGAAAGTACTATCCTTCCTTTTTCACTTATTATCAAGTCAAGTCTTCCATGTAATAAAAACGAGGATTTGTTCACCTAGGCTTGGTCATGGTTGGTGTCGTGGTTCCTAGATGCACAACTATGCTGTCCTTAGACCCCATCATGCCAGCCTAAGAAGAGAACAGTTGTGTGACAGTGAAAAGAAAATACTATACAACAAAGTGGAACAAAGGAAAGACGGAGATTCACATTGTTAGAGTTGGAAATATCATAGTTTTTTTTTTCTCGTCACCTCTGTAGTTTGGTCTTCTTCTTCTTCTTCTTCTTTTTCTTTTTGATTTTTTTTTTTTTTGATCTAGTAAATGACATATATTGGCAAAAAATGTCAGTACAGAACCCTTATGCAAACACTATTAGACAAAAGTTGCATGTGATTATAACATAGATATGTTTTTGTATCTTATTGCTGTCTGAAAATAGATCTTTCTCCAGTTGATTGGAGTTTGTTTTTAATTAGGAGTGTCCTGACTCTAATTATTAAACCAGTGATTCTGCTTTTCGGTAAATTGAAGTGCATGAAGACACATCTGCTCTATATTTGTGGTCTAATAGTGTATTGCCTTTATACATCCCAATTTTCATAGTCTCCCTATGTATTTCTCGCCCTATATATTTCTGACTATTTTCGGTAATTCGTCTGCTCGAGGAGTGGTGGTTGAGGAAAGAACAAATTGAAAACTTTATGTCTCTGGTGTTTTAAATAATTTCTTTTCCTCTGTAGCTTGAGCAAGGATTACTCAAAAATTCAATTGTAAATCAATAATCTTGTGCAAAAATGCATAGGGATTGGTTACGCAATCAAGCTGAAAGTTTGATGGGCTTCACTCAGAGACTGGAGATATATGCATACGTAATTCTAGGCTCATGGATACTTAAGTTGCTGGGAGCATTTCAAAATCTTGATTGTTTCAGTTTGATGAGGAGGGAAAAGAATAATTTCTTAGTACCCCCAATATGTGTTGTTTTGTTTGGTGCTGCTTGGCAAACATATAAATTTTCAATCGGAAGACATTGTTCTGAATTTGAGCTTATACACTTGATAAATATTGGCTGCAGGATGAAGAAGTTCTTGAAGAGGCTTATGCTTCTAGCAGTAGTAAAGAAGTTCCGAATTACTCGGGGCCGAGGAAGAGTAAAAGATCAAAAAGGAAGCGTGCTGTATAAAGCGGTAATAATTCTTTAGCTGTCAGTTTAACTTGTATATTTGACAAATCTGTATTTTAGTTAGTGTATAGTGGCCATTTTCATGCCGGTCATCTATTTAATGGCTATCTGCCAAATGACGAGAACCTGATAAGTATGCAAAAGTGAATTCACACGCTTGCGAGTTTAAGCACCACCTTAGCAAGCAAAAGCTAAATTTATCATATTCCTTTCATGTGTAGCATGTGGGCTTTCTTGTACCGATTCTCCTGCAAACAATATTCATGACTTCAGCTGACAACAAGTGTGGTTGATGAGAGGGGTTGAGGAGGGTTCATGAAAGTCTGCAATGGTAACACCATAGAATTTTAAGCAGCGGGCCAAACATTTCCTCTATTTTCCTCATTAGTTACTTATTTTCCTCTGCATTAATGATGCCTGCCATGGAAGTTGTTTTCTTTCCTTACAAGATTAATTTGCCTTCTTAGTATCCTGGGTTAGAGTTTGTCTTCATAAACGAGCTTCGGTTTGGTCCCCTTGGCTTTTGTCTCGGGGCAAGAATGCAGCAAGTGATATATTAAAAAAGGTCTAGTATTTAAGTGGAGAAGTGTAGGGAGGGCATAATCGAGTTTCGAACTGTGTACCACCAACCCTTGGGGGATTTCTTGGGTATTAAAAAAAGAGCTTTAGTTTTGACGACCAGATTATACTAAATTCTTTCAGTTTGTTACAACAACATGGCCAGCGTAATCCCACAAATGGGGTCTGGGGAGAGGGATGTGTACGCAGAATTAATATGATGTGTTCGCAGAATTAATACTTTCTCAAAATTTATAGAGAACTAATTTTTGATAGTTATGAATTGATAGTACTCTTTGCAGTGAGCATATTAGAAGTGGAGCAATAAGGACTTTAGACTAGACGATATTACTCTTCCGACAGTTTAGTTGGTGAAGGATAATAAAATTCCATGCTCAAAGATATGCAGGTGTTTGTACAAGCACAATAACCTAAATCTTAAATCTTCTAACTATTACATACATGTCTTAACTTCCAACTCTCAACAAATATTATGTTCTCATATGGCTAGCTCGTTCTTCTGGTCATGACCTTGATGGCGGGCAACAATTTCTAGTTGGCTTTGGCTCAGTAGTGGTAGATGGATCTTCTTTTATTTTCCCTGCTTCACAACAGTTTGATTAGAGACTATGTGCATAAACTAAAGCAGAAGAGAGACTACGCACTTTAGTTGGCAATTTGACTTGTATATATGCAAATGTATCTTAGTCTCTGTCTAGTGGCCCTTTTCATGCCGGTCATCTATTTAAGGACTATTTGCTAAATGAAGAAAGCCTGATTCATTGGCAAATTGCTTAAGAAGATTTATTCAGGCTCTTTCAAGTTTAACAACGAGCTTAGCTAAGAAAAGCTAAATTTTGCCATATTTTTTTGACGTAGCGTGTGGGCTTTATGGTACCAATTATCGTATGAATACTAACCACGAATTGAGTGGACAATAGTGTGTTCTGATGAGGGGATGCATCGAATTTGCAGTAAGGTGGTGGCACCATAGAATTTTAAGCAGCTGGTCTAAAGTTTTATCTATTTTTCTTCATTAGTCAGTACCATAATCTTCATTCTTATCTCTCTGTTACTGATGCGAGCGTGTGAGTTGTTCTTTGGGGACCTACAAGATTTGTATGGTTTCGTAGGAGCTTGGGCTTCAGTAAATGAGCTTTGGTTTCACTTTTAGTTTAATCAAAACTCACTTTTAGCTTACTTTTTAAGTATTCATCAAACTAGATAATGATAGTCGTAGATTGATAAATATTGTTTGCAGTAGAGCATATTAGGTGTGAAGTAGTAAGGACTATAGATTGGATAAACACCATTCTTCTGGACTGCTTAGTAACTGAAGGGAAATGTAATTCCAATCTGAAAGGATATCCTACTGTTTTTACAAATACAATAGCCTAAAGATGAAATCGTTTAACTACTACATATTTGTCTAACCTCCAATTCTAAAATTGTGGTCTCATACGGCTAGCTCATTCTTCTGTTCATGGCCTGATGGCGGACGATGATTTCCAGTTGTGTTTGGTCCTTGATGGTGGACGATGATTTCCATTTGGATTCGGTCCAGATGGTGGTTTATGAATCTTTTCATACTTGCCCTGCTCCACAATAGTTTGATTAGTGACTCCATGCATAAACTACTGCGGAATAGAGACTCCGTACTTGTGAGACTTACCAAATTAGCAAGAATGTGTCCTCTTGTTGATCTCAAGTTGTAGAACACTGAGCTTTTTTTGGACTTAACTGCGATAGAGAAGCTAGAGTTTAGATCCATTGATATACTTGAATACTAAAATCACGTAACTGTTTTGTATAGGAAATCCTGGAGTTCAAGAAAATAGGAAAAACACGACTTGCTACAACTACCATAGCTGGAAAGAAGAAAATAGTGCATTACATTCATTTATTAGTGTTTCATTAGCAGTGAAGAGTTGTTACTTGCCTGCTTTTATAGCTTGAGCCATGGGAATGAAGTTATAATCATGTCGACATGCCGCCCATATTGTCGATATGAGAAGGAGGTAGAGGAGGAGTTCTGTTCTCTTCATCTTTAGCATTGGAATGTTGAAAGTGGGTGCAGCAGAAGGTGAACTTATAAGTGGGGAAATCATTTCCAATATAGAGGGAGATTTTAGGTAGCATATAATTGGTAATCATTACTAATGTTGAAAACATTGAATGTTAGATAAAGTTGCTGGGGTATCCTATGCCTTTTTGTGTAACAAGTGGTAAGATCAGGAATCTGGCTCTCTTCATTGTGAATTGACTTCTTGTTCAGTCATCATTGTGTCCATGATGAATTACAAGTCATAGCATTATTCTCCTTTTGAGTGCTCGAACCTGTCGTTGACTTTGTCTGTCTGCCCCTCACACTTTTCCTAAAATACACATTACTGTTTTGTTTTTACAACAACATATCCAGTGTAATCCCACAGGTGGGGTAGAGTGTACGCAGATCTTAACTCGATCTCGTGAGGTAGAGAGGCTGTTTTGCCATTGTGTTTATTGGAAAAACGTGATTTGTTACAATTGCATCCATTTAAACTCCAGTAGCTGGCAGCTAAAGTTTTCTCATGGTTCGCGTCTTGTTCAGTCATTTGTCAATTGTCAATTGGCAAGTTGCTCTGTTTTTTCTACTCCTTTTTGATAAGTGCTTTGTGTTTACGAAACTCCTAAGTGAGAGGGAAATCTTATCTTTGTTTTATTTTTATTTTTTAATTTGAAGGGTGGTGCCATCCTCGTGTCTTTTCTTTAATCTGATGGAAGATGCAGGCTTCATGCTTCCCCGCCTTCTTCCCCCCTATAGCAAGAAAAAAATTGCACTTTTTTCCTTCAAACGAGCTAGTCTTTTAAGTTTTACCCTCCAAATGGATTGGTCTTTAATTTTTATCCTTAGCAATCGAACTTATGCGTAGCGGGGCATAAGTTCTTTAAGGGCGCGGAACATAATTTGTAGGATATAGTCATGCGAAAATATAAATTTATATCCTGTGAAAAGGTTGCTTGTCTTGAAGGACAAAAATTAGAGACCAGCAGAAAATAAGGGTAGAATTGTTAATGACCCCACTAGCAACCCTCTACACAAGGCCAAAATCCAGAAAGAACAGGTGCGCCCGAGATTAAGAGTAATTTCATCTAAAATTAAAGGAAGGCAGGGTGAGGATTAGGAAGCCTAATAATAGTGAAAAAAAGGAAGTTGCCTAGCAGCATAACGATAAATGAAGGAGTAGGGGAAATTAAAAGGGATCTTTACAAAGGAAATTATACTGATCGTGAAAATGGATGGTGTTGAAGTTTTGACTCCTTAACTTGTCCCACGGGCAAACCTTCAAGGTCAAAAGTCATTTTTCGCCCATAGACAGGCGAGGTCAAAAGTTCAGGACTACTCATTCCAAGGCCACTCTTGTAGATCACCCATATTTACATTAAACAGAGGCCAACAGAACAAGAAAAAGTAATCATAATCTTTATTTTTTACAATCATGCGGTGTATAATTAATGTGTACACTGATTATGTACTTGTTATGCATTGACTATACACCGCAGATAAGGTTTGTTGGCATGTATTTTACCTTAATTCGTGTCTGCATTAGCAGCACATGAGCTGAGATCTAGAATACTGTGATTAATTTCAAATTGGAAGTTGGAGTTTAGGACCATGAATGCCATCACGGATACGGTAAAAATTAGATGGTCGGGCCTGCTGTAGGAGTTTTGAAAAATTGTCATAAGTAGCCGCCGATTAACCTAATAGCCAATAAACGTATATTTTTTTTATATTGCTATATAAGATACATAAATTCTAAGTTTTTATACACGATGTTATATATTTTTTGTATATAGCTAACGAATGTAATTATTTTTTATCGGCCGGACAAATGTATAACTTGCCTATAAGTTTTCGGGATAACTACACTCACTGGCCACAAATTTTAATGGCCCAACTTTGTAGCTTTTAACCTGAAATACATTTGGGAAATCTACATGGCATAGCTTACTATTAGTAGGTAACTATAGTTTGACTTAATTATTTCCCGTAGCTAAATTTGGTATATCAATTACACAATATAACTAATCAAAACCCTAATCTCCTCTCTTCTCGTTATTCCTCCCTCAGCCGCCGACATCCGCCGCAGGTAAAAACTCCAACACCACTGCTCCATCTCTCACACCACCGCCACTGCTAGCCCCTTCCCCTTTTTCCTTTCTTCTCCGGCGAGAAAGCGGTGCTCCAGCGAACTCCATCAACAACACGGTGACGAACCACAACATATAAGTGGTAGTCTGTAGGTGTGAAACCACCATCTTCACAACCTCCACGTCGCCACAAACACGGCAGATCTGGCCACAAAACTCTGGCGAAGGGTTGTTGTGTTGTTGTTATGAAATTTCCGGCAAATCTGGCCGAACTAGTGGTTGGTGTTGTTATATTCACTAATACGGCGATTGTATTCACTTTTTTGTTAAATTTTTGGATTGTATTCATTTTTTTAGGGTGTATTTGTTAATTTTTGGTGTATCTATGTTTTTATGTATTCAGTTTTACTCGCTGTATTCATGAATACAGCGAGTCGTTTATGAATACAGATAGTCATTTCATGAATACAGTGAAAAAAAATAGCAAAAAACGAATACAGCGAAGAAAAAGTAGCTACGCCATGTAAATATTGAAAATGTAGCTATGCCTAATTTTAAACTCCTAAAATATAGTCATTTATGTAAAATGCCCGATAAGATTTTAAGCTCAAATTATTAGTAAATGAGAGGCAAACCGTAAACTTCCATCACTGCTCCTCTATTTCAATCTCATTCTACATGTCATGCTTCTCCTTCTCCTCTCTTCTCGCTTCTTCCACCCACCAACGATCACCACCACATACCCCTCCATATTTTTCTTCGTATCCACTATAGGGAACACCAACATGCCACCGTTTTTCTCTCTTTTTTTTTTTTTTTTTTTTTTTTTTGTTGCTATCTCCTCCTCTTTCACTGACATGCAAAAATGCTTGTATTTCTCTAGATAATTTTCGGCCAAACTACGATGGTGGTCGGCAAATGCTTTATGAGCGATGGAGGAAAACAATGGTCATTGCTGGAGAAGATTAATTTTTTCGGGTCAAGTTTGTCGGTTCCTGGGTGCTTTTTCATTAATACATTGTGTAATTAGTGTATAGAAACTGTATAATAGATGTATGATTAGTGTATAATGTAGATTAGTGTGTATACATTATACACTGAGTAGACATTAATGATATATTTATTGTACACAGATTATACAGAAAAAATAACATGAAGGATCACAATGACCACGGTGGGTATTTATATATGTGTTATGGAAAGTGTGTATACACTTATATAACACATATACACTATTTATAAACATTCAGTGCTTGTACAATTTGTATACACTACGTATACAAAGTGTATATACAGTGAATAATGCGTACATGCAGTGCACTTACAATTTATAACATATATAGAAAATAAATATATCTTATTTATATATAGTGTTAAATCTTTCTCTCAATTTTCATTCTTTCTTTCTTTCTTTTTCTCTTTTAGATCTTATTTTTCAAGTGTGGTGAGTACAGTTTGGGGGTTGATGAGAATGTTCGAAGGACGTGTAAGTCTGTTTTTTTCTAATTTAATATCTAGAGGGAGTGGGCATGGTTGTCCGGTGGTTGCTGTGTGGTGATAGAGGTGTGATGGCAGCTGGATGGTAATGCGAGATCTTCGCACGTTCGGTTTGAAAGTTAGTTGGGTTACATCTGTTAGCCATTGCAATTAGTTATGTCTATGATTTGTATGTTGAAATTTTGTGGCCATCTAATTGTGAATATTTTTAGTCGGATGTCTATATATGTAACTTTCCCTAAGTTATTATAAAAAATAATGGAGTAATAGTTATACTTTAATGCGAAAATAAGATTTGGATGAAAATTCTTTACTTAAGACATAAAAAAACTTATCAAGATTTGAACTCGATGAATCATTCTATGATCTTGAACTTATAAATCATAAACATCTGATTTAATAGCTAAAATCATGAACTTATAAATCATAAACATCTGATTTAATAGCTAAAATCATTTACAATTCTTGTACATAAAAGTACAAATAACACTACTCTAACTGACTGAATATAAGAATTTAAAGAAAGACATGACATTATATGTGCCCACTGATACCATAACAATGTTGGATGAGTCGAATGCCTAGATTGTAAATTGTATCCCCATGTCCAACTCACATGCGCTTGAGAGTGAAAAACAAAAATATTATCACACAAGGTTGTACTCAGCAGGCAGCATCGAATCCCTAACTCAATATCGGGGAAAGACTCTAGAGAAGATATCATGCGATGAATATGCAAGTCAAACCAAGCATGACATTCATAAATCTTAAAAACAGTTAAAGACTCGAAAATTATTTAACATTGAAATAAAAATCTTTACATATTCGAAGCGACCATAACGAATACACGTAAAATACATATGAATTGAAAATGCACGACAAATACACGTAAAATACACATGATTTGAAAACATTTTTTTGCGCGGATTTCCCTTCATTTGGGGTAGTCTTTAATTTTTGTCCTTCAAATTGGTGGTCTTTAAGTTTTGCCCTTCGCCTAATACCCCGAGGTTGTGGATTCGAACCCCAACTCAGTAAAAAAAAAATCATAAGGTAGAATTTTGCAAAATTCTGTTTTGCGAATCCAAACTCTACCTTGCGAATTTTTTACTGAGCAGAGATTCGAACCCGAAACCAAGGGATTTTTAGTAAAGGACAAAAGTTAAAGACTGCCAATTTGAGGGACAAAAATTAAAGACCACCCCCAGCAAAGGACAATCCTGCAAATTGCCCATTTGAAAATAAAAAAGGTCAATATTCAGGGCCGGCCCAAAGCCATCCGCCCAAGGCCAAACCACTGCGGCAATGGCTTTGGGCCCCCAAATTTTTGGGACCCCATTCTTTATTAAGTTGGGAAAATGACATAGTAATACTTGTTAAGATCCTATATTACAAAATATAAGAATATTTTTTCTTATTTACAAAATATACCAACTTAATTACAAAACATACTAGATCTGGAAAAAATTAAAAGCCACCCTATATTATGGGCGGAAATTCAATGCACAGAGCCTAAAAATCCATAACAGAGAAGATATTCATAGACAATACATAAACGAAGAACTTCATAATATATCATATTCATCATACACACGCTGCAGGACCACACAAAAGATTTGGGAAACTAGAATGCAAAAGGTGAAACCAAATCATCTCTATCTCTAATCGTCAAAACTTCAGTTCTTGAGAGCAGATCTGATGAGGAAAGCAACAACAGTGACGGCAAAACAGGCGGTGAACGATGGTGAGATAGATTCGGCGACGAACGACGGTGAGATAGATCCGACGGATGAAGCCGACGCCAGTGCAAGTGAGTCGGCAGCCACCGTAGCTCCGATGAGAGAACAAACTGTGAAAATAATAGAGAGGTGGGGGATAATTGACGAATCTGTTGAATAATTAGTTGGTGTTTATGTTTTTAGGTTTTACATGATTAGGTATTTGAATTAGTTTCTCGAAAGTTTTCTAATTATTATTGTTGTTAATAGTTTAGTTCTTAGGAGATTGAGTAATGAATTGTATGAATAATGGTAGAATCGTGAATTATGTAAAGCATAAAACCCTATGAATGATGGTAGAATCATGACTTATGTTTCAGAAAAGTGTTTTTCAAGTTTTCTATGTTGTTGTTGTATTAAATTTGTATGAATATTGTATGAAAGTTGTATATAATGTTGTTGTAGTTGTATTAAATTTTCAAAAACCTAACATGCTAATCCTTGAGCGAGACATACATATTTCATACCTGTTTCACTTTTCATACATGAAAATTTGAGCAAAATTTTTAAGTCTTGACTGAGATATACACATTTCATATACTAAATTTTGAGCGAAAATTTTAAGCTTTAAGGGAGATATACACATTTCATACAGTTTTCATACACAAAATTTGAGCAAAAATTTTTGTATATGTTTTGTAAAAAATCTATTGATATGTTTTGTAAAGTGAAAAGTATCGTCATATTTTGTAAATATACCCTATTCTTATGTATATATAGGTTATTCTCCCTATTAAGTTTTATCCTACTTTATTTCAAAAATATTGTGACTTATGGTACTTTTATGTAATTTCTAAATATGTAAATTATTTTACAAAAAACTTAAATATTGTATGTCTGAACTCACAATAAAAATAAGAAGTTGAACTATTAAAATCCAAATTGTGTTACATAAACTGAGACAGACGGAGTGCACAATATTTATAAAAGAAAAAAAGAGAAGAAATTTTTTTAGTCACGTGATTGATTAGTTATATAGTCAGTTGAATTTTTTCCGAATAAATTGATTTGAAAAAATTGTTAACAACTTTGCATTGTTCTTGACGACTATAAAACGGTAATTAATGACTTCGCATCTAAATAAAACGAGAAAAGTTGACTTTAATTTTTTTTTTTTTTTTAAAAAGAGACGATCTTTCTCAAAAAAGAAAAAAAAAATTAAAGCCTCTCTTAGAAGTTTAGCTTGAAGCGGCCCTGTCAATATCATTTTTTTGCGCGGAGTGCCCTTCTTTTGGGGTGGTCTTTAAATTTTGCCCCTCATATTTGAAATGTTTAAATTTTCGCATTTCGGCTAACACCCATAGGTCCCGGAGTTCGAACCCACGCGCGGATCGAAATTTTTAAAAAAATTCGCAAGGGTTTAAATTTCGCTATGCCGCCAACAAAGATACACTTGTTAAGGAATTACACATTTATCTGGGATCGCATACTCATGCCTTATGGGCGGACTTGGCATAAGTATGCGGGTCCGCATAACTTTGATAATTCCTTCACAAAGTTACGCTGGGGCATACTTTTAACGGGCAAACTTTTATACGGACCCGCATAACTTTGTGAAGGAATTATCAAAGTTATGCGGACCGCATACTTATGCCAAGTCCGTCCATAAGGCATAAGTATCGAGTCCGCATAACTTTGGTAATTCCTTCACAAAGTTACGCGGGGCGGGGGCATACTTTTAATGGGCAAACTTTATGTTGGATCCGGCATAAACTTTTGAATGAATTATCAAAGTTATGTCGACCGCATACTTATGCCAAGTCCGCCCATAAGGCATAAGTATGCCGGTCCGCATAACTTTAGAATTCCTTCATGTTGCATCTTCGTTGCAGGCATAAATAAATTTAAACTTGTCTTGCTAATTTTTTTTTTAAAATTTTGATTGCGCGTGGGTTCGAACCCTTAACCTATGGGTTTATGCGGGACAAGAAAATTTAAAGATTTCAAATATGAGGGGCAAAATTTAAAGACCACCCCAAACGAAGGGCAATTCTGCGAATTGCACATGTAATTCATGCCCTATATGGGTTCATTATAGCCAAGGCTCGTTAGACCGACATTAGTTCAAACTCATAGTTGGGTATATGTAGATATTTGATTTGATCCCTTACAAAAAGAAAAAAATGCCTCATTAGGGTTGCGAACTCCACCTTTTACATGGTTTAGCGGGTACATATCAATAATAGTACCTTATAGCAGTACTTTTTAACCTTTACTTTATGTGACGCGACATATGAGGGGGTCCATTTATTGGGATATGGGAAAATTAGAGTAATATTCCTGGCAAAGATGTCCCAACTCTTCTTTTTATCTTTTTGTTGGTATCTTTTCTTTTCCTTTTTGACACTTCATATTGTTTTCTCCTTTTCCATGTTACATTTGCCAGTTTAAAACTAATCCATGACCTTGTCATCTCATCTCCATCATCTTTAGAATCCAACTTTACCTAACATTTTTACGCGCTAATAAAAAAAATTTAATAAAAAAGAAAAGTTTATTTAATATATATCTCAATTTTTTGAAAGAAAAAGGAGAGGGTGATAGGGAGATTGTAAAAGTGTCAAAACCTAGTAGAGTCGTCAAATATTGTGTGATGGTAAGGGAAGTTTTTGGGGGAAAAGTATGAGAAAAAGAGATAAAGGGGAGAAAAGATTAATACAAGCTTAAAAGCATGAGCAACCTGTTTGCTTTAATTCCAATGGAATAAGTGACATTACAACAACAATCCAGTGTACTTCCACAACTGAAGTCTGGGAGAATAGTACGTACGCAGACTTTATCCCTATCTTGAGAAGGTAAAGAAGGTGTCTCCGATAGATCTTCGGCTAAAAAAAAAAAATGAGAAAAAAGACAGTAGCAACAAGCAGAAAAGATAATAATTTAAGAATTCTAAGAGCACAGTAATCTAGACTAAAGTAACATCAAGTAGTAACGGAAATCTAAGCATATGAAACTATAAGAAAAATACAATACTCTAGAAATAGGAAAAAATACGTTAAACTACCTACTAGCCTTTCTATCCAATTAACATTAACAAGTGAAAAGATGGAGAAAAATAAGATAATATGTAAACTGAACTAATATAAAAGGGAATCTTTTTATTTCTATCTTCAATTTTGGATGGAGAAAGATCGGTTTAGATAAGTACTAGCCTCGGATAACTATCATGCATGACCGCTAATTAGGTCTATTTTTTCATGCGCTACTAGTAGCGTAAATATTTGTTTTACATAATCAAATTATTTAAAAATGAATTACATGAAATTGTCTATAGTAAGTCCCAGTGGTAATTTTGAAAAAAATAGAAAAAAATAAATTACAAATAATCAAATTATAGTGATAGTTGCAAAACAAATTAAAATAACAATTTATGTTATTACTTGATTCTTAGTAGTCCATCTTTCCCAATAACATTAAAAGTCTATATCTATATTCTATATATATAAAATAGGAGAGGTACAAGCAACGTGGTTAAGCCAAGTGGCAGGCTAATAACAAGCCACTTGGCAATTTTAAGACAAAGTTAATAAGCATTGTAATAAGACTTTTGATTTTGACTAAAAGATTAAAAAAAAAAATGAATAGATAAAAAATGAATTAAAAGATGGAGTTTTAGAGATAATATTTTTAAATCCTCCTGGAATTATGATTACGATATAACATTGGCTTCTATTAACACTTATCTGCAAAAAGGTTAAAACATTTTGAATTTGAAATGCAGGATGGAACTCGAGTATTATTTGTTTGATATAATTGGTTAGATAGATCAAATCTAGACCTAATCTTATATACCTATCCGAACAAAAAGGAAATTAAAAAAAAAAAATCCAGAGTATTTGGATAATGTTGGAGTCTTCTGTCAATATTTATTTGATTTTATCATTTCTTTTATTCAACTCAAAACTTCTTTAATATTACAAATTTTATACGATATATCTAAAAGTATTTAAATTTGAATTTAAAATCATAGCAACTTCTAACAATTTGGATTACGACGGAGTCTTCTTTTATCTAACAAAATTGAAGATATGCTACTATATACTAACATAAATACTAAAAAGAACATTATATATTTGAAATGTAGCTCTATATAATACAACACAATTTTAACTTTAAGAGAACAAACACTAGATCAAAATTTCTATTGCTATTAAATTTCTACCTTCGTTGTATTTCATTATGGATGGAGGAAAATCAGTGTTGTATGATTACATGTTTCATCTCTTAAAGTTATGCTCAATTTTTGTTGTGTACATGCTCTTGATATTTAGTAGCTTTAATTTTGGTGGTACTTTAATGGATTAGTGATATTTATTTGTCTTCTTTTTCTATATATTTGTCTTTTCATCTCTTCAATTTCGTAAGAATGAATTTTTGAACTCTTGGATTTCGCGATTCATTTTGTTTATGTTGATTCACATGCAGCTACTCAAGAGTACTAGATTCTTTTCAGGAAGGTATATCTACTTGAAGGAATATCTTGTGAATAAAGATGGATTTGATTTCTTGAAGATACATTTTTCTAATAAACAACAAAGCTCAGTAGAGAAGTTTGCATGGACATGCTAATGGTAAGAAAATTCGACTTGAAATATCTTCATTTTTATGATATAATGTACTATCTATTGTAGCATTTTAATTAGTGACATGAAGTAGTTGAAAAACTTCTGCCTTATGTGATAACGCAAAACATACAATTTGCATATTATTGTTTTCAGCAAAATATTTTGCCGGATATGAAAGTTGAAAGTTGAATGATATAAGTAATTTTCACAGGTTATACTAAAGACTTATGCTTGAAGGTGACAAGCCGATATCTCAAGCAATGATGTACCGGTTGGTGACTACTCCCTTTGGGTATTAGTTAGATTAGTACAACTGTACAAGTTTTGTTAGTTGTTTTAATCTCAGTAACTTTTAAAATTTATAATTATTTTTATATGTGTGTGTGTGTGATTAAAAATATTTATGTGTGTGTGTGTTCTATAAGTTATTAAGTATGGCTATATATCAATTACATTAACAGTTTTGGCTTATTTTAACTTATTCTTTTATGATGCATGAATATCTTAAAATATACTACTTAATTGCTCACCTTTATACATATGCATGTGGTATGTTCTTGCGCGTAGGTTGATCAGTAATTAGTGCGAGTGATAAAAAATATATTGAATTGACCTGAAACATATCTTAGTATGTATAGATCAAGATATCACGTGTAAGATCCTAAGACAAGAAAAGTATTTGAATTGAAAGATAAAGAATTTGAATTTGATTGAATGATGAACTAGTTTAAACTTTAAAAAATTAATTTGATTGAAATATAAACTATGAATTTAAATTCAAATAAAAGTATAGTCCTAATCTTTTGGAGTTATATTACTATCTAGACTACTAATTAGTTTGTCCAAACAAACGACATAATTGCAAAATAAAGATAAATTCATTTATAATACATTTTGACCACTTAGTTGCAATATTCAATTATTTGAGTTGGCGTAAAACACAAATTGAATTAGAATCGAAATAATTTTTTTTTGCTTGAGATTAAAAAGAAATTGAACTTTGATTTGTATTGAAAGACAATGATATTTGAATTTGAATTTTTTGAATTAATTATTCTAATAAAAATGTTATTGTACTCTATCATTTTATTTTTCTAACATTATAATGTCTGAAAATTGTTTTTCACGTTTTAACTTGATAAATAAAGCAGTATAGATAAAGTCGATAATATATGTTAAAAGATAAAAAAAATATCATAGTATCAAAAATAAAACAAGAAAAAATTTAGTAATTTAGAGGGTAAACAGGTACGTAAAATGTTCAATTGAGGTAAGAGAAGGTGGTGGGCGAGGGGGTGGTGTTGAAGCAAAAATGAAAGGAAAAAATGATTTTCGCCCATAAAATATTGTGATACAATTTTAAGCAATAGATTAAATAAGAATAATAAACATATTATTAAAATAGTAAAATAAATTCTATATCTATTTAAGCAACTGACAAGATATTCTAGCAGTATATATCATTTGCTTCGTTAAATTCATAAAGATTTTGTTATTAAGTACACTGCATTAAGAAAGAAGATGACACTTGAAATTTTTCTAAAGTAATATGATTTAGTACACCTACCAGATTATAATTATGTTCTTTAATATTTTCTGCGCATCGCACGGGTACGCATACTAGTAAACAAAATAGAAAAGGATCTGGAAAACCCTCAGGCAAAGATTTACCTTCAGGGAAAGGATGATTCATTCGGATCGACATAAGAGTCCAACTACAATGCCAAAATCCATGTTGTATATTTGAAAGAGGTTAACCTCCTTGCTTCTCTCATGGTACACTCTCGTGTCTGGTACTGCATAGTTCCACTCTGCAAGAAGCCCGAATCATTCTCTTGAAGCGCATCCTCTTCATCATAAATGATCCGCTTGCCCTGAAATGACCTGGACCAATAGGGAAATCCCAATTCATTGGGCCTTTCGATACAATCAAATAGAAAGCCCCAAGGGCGCCATATTCTAGGAGCCCAAACTATGTGATTGAATAAAGGAAAATTTACTTCCCATAGCTACCTCTAAGACTTATTTATGAATAATAACTACCTTATTTTTTATTTAATTTTTGTAGCTTTATTTTTTCAAAATTACATTTCATAACTGGTCCAATAACTTTTAAAATACATGTACCTCTCTATTCTCCCTCACTACACATTCAAGATTTATCATCTTCTCCAAACCCTAAAAAAATTCTCTCTCTTCTCTCCCCTTCCCCTCACTGCCGCCTCTCTCCCTCCCTTTCTCTATCTCCGGCCTCTCTTCTCCTTCAGCCGAACTTCGTGAGGCAACTGAGCGTTAAAGCTCATAGAAATTGTAGCAACATCGTTGTTGCACAAGTTGTTGCTGCTTCCTAGTCGAATAACAACCATGACTTTACTCCGGCGGCTGCTAAAGCCGAAGATGTCGCTGCCATTGCTCTTGTTGTTGATGATGATGAGGTGGCAGCGACGGTGGTGGAACGATGCCAAATCTGAGAATACACTCAGATCTGAAAAAGAGGGAGCAGTGGGTTTCACCGGAGCCGCCGCCACCACCACCACCACCACTATTACTACCATCTCCATCTCCAAACTCGAAAAAAACCTTAAGGTTCTAGTTCTTCAGATCTGAACTCCATATGCTTCATGTATTAATGGTTTTTGGTGGTGGTTCGGTATTGTTTTTGGAGTGGAAGAGGACAGTGGTGGATCAAAGAAAGGCGGCGGAGGAAGGAGGAGGTTTTTTCCAATTTGTTGTAGTGGTTCGGTAGGGTTTTTGGAGTGAAGTAGGATGGTGGATCGGAAGAAAGGCGGCGGAGAAAGGAGGAGGGTTTTTCCAGTTGTTGTGGTAGTTCGGTAGGGTTTGTGGTTGTGGTGTTTCAGTATATTTCTGTATATTTCGCTATATTTCAATGTACTGTTTCAGAATATTTCTGTATATTTCAGTGTACTGTTTCAGTATATTTCGTTATATTTCAATGTATTTCTAATTTACGACACAGTTTCTGATACTTTTCATTGTATTCCATTGTATATACGCATACTACAATTTTATATTTCTTAAACAATCAACCATATTTCATTGCATTCGAGTGTATATTTTTCTGTATTTGGAAGTATTTCTAAAAGTTTGGAATGGAGTAATTTGGAGAGAGAAACGTGGGTTGTTATGGAACTTCAGCCGTTATGCGTGATACATGGTTGATTTAATTTGACTTATCATTTAAAATGAAAGAAGAGAATATGTTCCATAAATACAACCTATTTTTACTCTGCCAAATTTTGTATTTTTGTGTATTTCAAAAATGCGAAATACAACCGAATACAACAAAAACCAGCAAAAAACTTTTGAATGGCGTGATTTTGATAGAGAGACGTTAGCTGTAATGGAACCTCATGAGGTTTGCGTGAATCATGGAACCATTAATACAACTTACCGTATAATTTGAAAAAGATTTTTATTGCCATAAATATAGCCTTTTTTTTATTCAACAGTCACGCTGTATTTCGCTATATTTCACTGTATTTCAAAAATGCGAGATACAACTGAAATACAGCCAAAAGCAGCTACGAATTGTAAATCTTCAACTTATAGCTATAACTTGTTAGAAGCTGTTAAAAGGTAGTTATTTATGTAAGTTTTACTTGAATAAATCCTCCAGTGGGTCAAGGGCTCCTTCTCCCTCCCCTGGAACCCCGTTTTATTATTAAAAATAATATAATAATATAATTTTTGATAAAGGGCGGCTTCTCCTATGTCATATCAAATTCGCATCGAAA
Source organism: Lycium ferocissimum (assembly GCF_029784015.1). Taxonomy (NCBI): domain Eukaryota; kingdom Viridiplantae; phylum Streptophyta; class Magnoliopsida; order Solanales; family Solanaceae; genus Lycium; species Lycium ferocissimum. Next base: position 53,581,763 of record NC_081348.1, on the reverse strand, counting down.
ATAATCACTCGTATATATTGAGCTTGTAATGGTACCTCGCAATTCAAAAGTCTCTCTACGGCTGAAGAATGAGCGTGTTCTTAGGGCATCATAGAAACATAGATAGGGTCGACGACGGAATGAAGAACGAAACACTTGAGTTGATCAGGGGAGTGGGACCTAGAAGTATTATATACAATTAACAAGCTAGTTCATCTCAAACTAGGCACTAAAATTGTTTCAGTGATGAATTCGACGGTACATCTCTTTAATCAGCAAAACATTTTTGAACAGCCAATAGTTTGAGTAAATGCTAACAAGCCAATAGTTTAGTGAATGCTATAATCTAGGGTGACAAAATTAGTCCCTAAACATAGAAAAACTTACGAAAATATACCCTTCAGCCATCTAGTTTATCAAATATGGCCGAAGTATACACTATACCTATATACTTTGTTTGTATATGTTGTGTATATTTATCTATAGATAAGTATATTACACTACTAGAAAAACTCAATTTACATGGGGATTTTATCTGGGAATATTTTCCGCATGTAATTCCTGCGGATTTTCATGCGAAAATCTAAAAATTCCTAATTTTTAGAATATTTACTTGCGGATACTATTTCTCCAGGTAACTCCGCAAGTAAATTTGGCGCCATTTAGAGCCAAATTATTACCTGCAGATTTATTTGGAAAAATAATCCCCACGTATCATTTTCGTAGGTAATTCCGCAGGTAAACAACCAAAAGTATAAGAAAATTATTTTCTTTGTGAACTCGTAGGAAAATCCCCATGTAATGTTACTTGCAGATTTACCTAGAGATTATTTCTTGGGGATTTATCTGGGAAATTATTTGGGGATTTCATTACTGTGAATTTATCTGGGGATAATTTCTTGAGGATTTACATGGAGATTTTATCACCTAGGGAATTCTTTTGGGAATTTTGTTCCTGCGAATTTAGCTGGGGATTATTACTTGAGGATTTATCTGGAGATTTTATTACCTAAGGAATTACTTGGGGATTTTTTTGCTGCAAATTATCTAGGGATTATTTCTTGGGGATTTACCTGGAGTTTTTATTACCTAGGGAATTACTTGGGGATTTTGTTGCTGCGAATTTAGCTGGAAATTATTTCGTGGGGATTTACATAGGGAATTATTTGGAGATTTTACTGCTGTAAATTTAGCTGAGAATTATTTATTAGAGATATAAGGAATTATATAGTTTTTACCAGTTACAAAAATTAGTGATTGTATGCAAATTAAATAATTTAAAATTAATCTCCAAATAATAAAAGTAAAAGTCAATATTCAAACAACGTCCTTCGATATTGACTTTATCTATTTTATATTTATTGATTATTTATACTTGTATAAATTTAGAGAAAATGTTGATTCCATATGAAAATCAATGATGTGAAATTTGTTTGGATTGAACATGTCATTAGGCATATTATGGTTTGTATTAATATTTTGTTGGACATACTGTTTAATTCACCCTAATAAGGTCTTGAAAAGAAAAGGTTTAACGCAGAGTAATTTAGACATAATTATTAATAACATCATCATACTTAGTTAATTTATTTAGAGTAAAACTCTTCCAACTTTACTTTATAAATCAAATTCTCCCCTCAACTTTGAACATATTCTCCTTCTCATATGTCAATTAAATTATCTTAATGCTTATTTTAATCTTATATTATCAACATTTGCCCTTTTCTTTTTACTTTGTTAAAATCATGATCTATTTTTTTTTTTTTTTTTGAAAAAATCTATTACAACAACAAACCAAGTGTAAGTAAATGATGTTCTATAATGAAACAAATGAGCATAAACAGAAAAATTAATTTTAATAATAATAATAATAATCAAAACTCTAATATCTATTTAGATACGTGAAATAACAAAGAGTGATAACTTTATAACCATACTTCAATGCAATACAAAAATATAATCCATAAGAATAGAGGTAGATTTTACAATAAATTCCTAAAATATTATATTGCAAATAAATTTTAAATTATAAAATAGAAAATATTTTATTAAAGTCAATTAAAATTAAACAAAATAATTATAACCTCTATTTTCACAACCCCCCCCCCCCCCCCCTCCCCAACATGAAAATCTGCAAGAAATATCCTTCCTTTCATTGATTTTTATCAAAAATTTCTTGCGAATTTTTAGTAATTTTTGCAAGAAAATTCGCAGGTAATTTATATGTGGTTTCTAAATCCCCATGTAACTTATTTGGGGATTTAAAAATCCGTAGGTAATAATTATCCACGAAGGTTTTTTCATTGGATTGTTTTTTTTTTTTTTGTAGGAAAATTCGCAGGAAACTAGGTTACCTGCGAATTTTCTTATTTATTCCGTAGGAAATTCCCCATGTAATTCGCACTTTTCTAATAGTGTTATATGTATAGTATATGTATATTTAGTATAAAGTATACACTACCTATATACTGTGTACATATTTTGTAAACTAGATGGACGAATGGTATTTGACTGTATATTTCCCATAAAAATATAACATGCAAACTCGCATAGGTTTGACTTGTCTAATTTTTAACTAAGTCTATTTTTGACCCGCACAATTCAGCCCATTTAGATGAGTTGATAGGTAGTCCAAATTGACCCAGGAAAACTGTATCAAGTTATTTTTAAAAAGAAGGTCACCGTTTTACACCCCTACTATAGTTTGATAAACTCCCTATCATATATTTATGCACCACCGGAGTCTTCATAAGAACTCTAGAGCGAGGTCCAAGGCGAACGAAGATTAATAATGAGAAGTGGTCGAATCAATAGCAAAAGCATCAGGAGAGACAATTGGATGAACCGACTGATAGCCTCGCGACCTATATATAGATATACTACCCGCCATACGTCTAATGATTCATAAAAAAGGTAAGGTGGCAAAGAGACTGAAGGACGACAAAGGTACTAAAACAAAAACGACATGACATATATACGTTAAATGATAGACCCATTACAATCAATCGTTAAGGCGATTCTCAATCTCGCTCGACTTATCTCGATCACTTGAACATGGTGGGATTGATATCCCAAATTAGGGGAAAGGTCTGTGTACACTCTACTTTTTCTAGACCCCACATGTGGAATTATACTGGATATGATACTGTTGTGGCTGTTTAATAATATGATTAGCCGATCAACATATTAACTGGTCGATTACAACTTATATTTTGCTATTATTTTTTCTATAGTTACGTGAATATAAAATTATTCTTTTACAATTAGTGTGATAATTCGAAGTAGGTTAATTACTAATTTTTCGGATTATCATAAAGAATTCTCTACAGTTAGCTTTTGAGTAATCTAATTTTGGTGAAAAACAATTTTATGTATTTTTTTTTATATAAATAGTAATGAATTTGAGGCAATAGTTTGTTGAACAGCCAACAGTTGTAGTGAAATGTCAATCATCTTATTGTTTTCTTCTCATATTGCGTGCTCGTTTTAGTTCGGATTCGTGCTACATAAATTTTATTAAAGGAAAAACGTTTTCTATTTAAAAAATTTCATTCTCGAAATTAAATCCTAAAATTCTAATTAAAAGTAAAAAAAAAAATCATATTCATTCCCTCCAACGTTCGGCAGTAAATGTTAATCACTTGCAAATAGAGAGAGTTGTTTCATTTGAGTTGTCGTTTTCACCTACTCTTTTGTCATATTTACTGATATTTTTATCATTTGCTATCCTTTCACATCCGAAATAAATGAAGACAATGTAAGATATTTTACTCAATCACCATTGTTAACATTTTTATAAGAGATCATCTCCCGCGCGGGGTGAATTTATGTATAAAAAATGGGTCAGGTGAACTTATAGTCTTAGTTTATTATGTATATAATTTTTAAAATATATCTAATATTAATTGTAGAAACACATAGTCAAACTGTACTGAGTAGAGCACTGATTAAGCATTGAGTTTAATTCTATAATATTACGGAATCAAACTCTACTAAATGCACTTTTATAGTTTTTTTTTTAATTCTAAACAGCCTTTAACATTTTTTATATTTTATCTTAAAAGTAACGATGAACCATTCTCTTGAAATCTGAATTCACCTCTGATCATCTCTGTTACGTATGTTTTTTCAACTTATCAAATTTGGCTTGTTATAGCCTTATCGGCAATTACTTACTCAGTTTCAGTTGATGTAACATTTTTTTTTAAGTCCGCCGCAAAAAGTACGATACTTTCAAATTTAAAACACAATTAATTTTACATCTTTCATTTTACTATGAGAAATTTTTATAACTATACAAATATTATAGTATGTTTAGGATCAAAAATTTTAAAAAAATTATAACTGTACAATACATATTTAAAATGTAACCACAAAATTTTAAAAGTATTTGTTTCTTTTTTATACCGATTCAAACTATGTCACATAAATTAGAATATAGGGAAGACCTAATATTATATATCAGCTTAATCAACAAAATATTGTACTCCTCCTTTTTTAATTTATGTGTCTCATTTTTCTTTTTAATCTATTTAAAATTCAGGTTAGATTTCTTTTTAGTTAATTAACTTGATCAAAATTGGATGACTTTTGCAAAAAAAAAAAGTAATTTTTGCATGACAAACTTTACAATTGGATGACTTTTATATAGTAAAAAGGAATAAGTTTGTGTGGCCTAAAATTGGATAATGACCGGTGAATTCTACTCGAGTATATAGTTACTACCTTCGTTCCAAATAAAGTCACTTTAGCTTTAAAAAAAATTACAAAATAATTGTCATTTTAGAAATTTAGAAATAAATGTAATAGTTATTTCCAACTATATCCTTGATATTAAATAAAAGTACACAGTATTTAAGAAGAAAAATTTAATCTATTTTTTTTAATAGGGTTAACTTAGTATATTATACCTTACATTTATTATTTTTAATAGACGTGAAAATAGCTAAACAGAAGTCAAAATGAGATGAACGAACTAGTACAAAAAGCTTAAAGTACACTTTGAATTGCATGTGGACTAATCCTTCCTTTCCAAAATAAGCGTCACTTTAGCAAAAAAAATTGTCTCAAAATAAGTGTGCCTTTAGCAATCCAAGACAAAAATAATACTCCGTTTGCAACTATACCCTTATATTAAAGATTTCTAATAAGGGTAACCTTTATAAACTATACCTTATATTTATTGTTTTTCTTATTAGCGTGAAATGAGCTAATACAAAACTTATTTTGGGATGGAAGAAGTGAAGTCTTGTATTCAAATATCGAATTGTGTTCGAATTACTTGCTAGGATTGACTGAGTTGGTTGGGTGAGTGGTTTCCCACGTGTGAGACCTGAGATCGATTCTCCTCACCAACAACCTTCTAAGTCAGAGCTCATCGGACGTGAACTTGCTGCACGCAAAACGGTGTACATTCATGTGTGGTTTGTGAGCCTATGAACGGTGAAGCGGAGTTCTGCAAGTCTTGATTTCTTTGAGTAGCGACTAGGAATTTCCAAAAAAAAAAAAAAAAAGTGTTCGAATTAAAATAAAATGCAATGGATTTGGCTGAATTCCCTTGTCGTAGATCCATCCCTTTTTCTTCTGGACAAAGTGGAGATCACTAGCAACTTGATCGGTTTCCTTTTTCAAAAAATGAATCTTTACCGAGTCAGAAAAGTCGCACTGTTCAAGGACAAAAACAACGTGCCTCAGAACCAGCGCTAGAGGAAACTTTCCCTTTTCCCATTGCCTTTTCCATTCTATGAACAAAAAAACAAACAATGGACAATTCCGTCATTCTCTTCATCTCTACTAAAAATAGAGGTAGATTTTATGAATTTCGTTTTTCAATTTTTTTAGCATTAATTCATTGTATTTTTTTAAAGTTAGAATTTATATTTATGATTTGTCATAATTTTAATGAACTTTTACTTACTAATACACTGCTTGAGATGAACCCGATACTATAAGAGGTCGTTTAATTTATATTTATGATTTGTCATAATTTTAATGAACTTTTACTTACTAATACACTGCTTGAGATGAACCCGATACTATAAGAGGTCGTTTAGTTTGAAGATAAATTATCTTTGAAATTAGTTATATTGTGATTAGTTATGCTGGAATTAGTTATCGTGATATTATTTTTTATTGATTGTTTGGTTTGTTCTATTAAAAATAACATGCATTACATAATTTTGAATTTTTTTTTATCCTTTTACAAAAATACCCCCATCTTATTTAGTAGAAAAAAATATTTGAGAGACCTCAGGAGTATTTTTATCATTTTTATTATTTTAGCTAAGGATAACTAATCCTAATACTATTGATTCACCAGCAGTATTAACTTTTCTTATGGACTATTTATGTTTGTCCAGCAGACGAGTCTGGATCCGCCCCTTCTACTACTCTTTCCTCTATATAAACACCCCTCAACTATCTTCGATTTGCCACACAACAAAACACCACCACACAAAGTCAAAACAAAATTAACCATGGCTAATTCTTCTTCAGCAACAAAAACTTTACTTTCACTTTCTTTCCTTTTTACCCTTGTTGCCCTCTCACAAGCCACCTACTCTGGTCTCATGTTAACCCTAGTTAACAACTGTCCTTACGCAATCTGGCCAGCTATTCAACCCAATGCTGGCCACCCAGTGCTCGAGCGCGGTGGGTTTGCGCTTCATTCGCTAACCCACCGCTCTTTTGCTGCACCAACTGCACACTGGTCTGGCCGTGTTTGGGCTAGAACTGAGTGCAGTTATGTGCAGGGTAAGTTTAGTTGTGCCACTGGTGATTGTGGTGGACGTATTGAATGTGATGGACTTGGTGGGGCTCCACCTGCCACCTTGGCACAGTTTGTATTACATCATGGACATGCTGATTTTTCGTCTTATGGTGTTAGCCTTGTTGATGGGTTTAATATTCCTCTTACTGTTACACCACATGAAGGTAATGTTAGATATACTTGCTTGTATCCATTTTATGTAGCACTGCTTTTTTTTTTATTTTTTTTTTATACATTTTATCTTTCATTTTCACATGTTTGTATAGCAACAAAATTATCATGGCATGTATAAAGGCAGCTTTTCCTATTCTAGATTCTGCCAACTCAAAACAGGGGCACATACAATGAACGATGGAATATGAGTTTAACTTATGTGTATGTGAACGTACAATAATCAGTCTCTTGAGAGAGAGCTATAGATAATCTTTCAAAAAAATAAATTTAAATAGTACATTGAAACAAAAAGGATAGGTTAAACTGGGTTAAAATGATAATATGGGATGTTTTTTATGTCAAAAGGCCTTGATATTAATTTAAATATAATTGTAAGTTTAAAGTTTTTATAAAGTAAGATGATTTTCTGTTGACTCTGCTACAATATACTTTCTCAGTCCCAAGTTAAAGTTATGTGAAGGTATTTGATTGGGTATAAAGTTTAAAATAGGATGTGAAGATTCTTGTGTGCCAATAAGTATCTCATTGAAGGCAAAATAGATATTTTTAAATTAAATTATTATTACTAAATAAAAATGTGTTGGTCTTTTTTTAACTAGAAAAGAAAGTTACATAAGATGGAACAGAGGGAGTATGTTGGTTCGGTTGCAATCTGTAGAGATTTGTCGGTATTTCTTAAAACAGCATACGCGTGTAATGTATATCCTTAAGAATAATTGATTTCTGGAGTATGTATTACATAATATCTTCTCACATTTTTTTTTTTTTTAATAACAGGTAAAGGGCAGTGTCCAGTTGTTGGGTGCAGGGCTAAGTTGTTGGAAACATGTCCTGCAGTTTTGCAATTGAGGTCACATGGTGGTCATGGTCCTGTTATTGGGTGTAAAAGTGGTTGTGAAGCTTATAAAACTGATGAACTTTGTTGTAGGAATCATTTTAATAGTCCACAGACTTGTAAACCATCGAGTTATTCACAGTTCTTTAAGCATGCTTGTCCTGCTACATTCACATATGCTCATGATAGCCCTTCACTTATGCACGAGTGCTCATCTCCGCGTGAACTAAAGGTCATTTTCTGTCACTAAAATGGAGAAAATTAAGGTGTTCTTGTTGATGTCGTTGGCATTTGAAGACGACCTTATGGGAAATTTGGGTATTTGTAAGGATTAGTGTTAAGTGTTAGTATAGGTTAGTTTTGCTCTGTACGTTTACATTTAGTTGTAAGGTTGTTTGTGTGGTATGAGATTTGAAATTGTAATGGTAATGGTAATGTCATGATGTTGTTAAGTTTCTTTCATTAATGTTTCGATTAGAGGAAGAAGTGTGATTTATAATGCGTTCAGGTTCCAATTCCCAGTGCACAAAATTTCTTATAAATCTGCTCTTTTTTATTTTAATTTATGTGATATAGTTTGACTCTATATGAAATTTAAGAAATAAATTGTCATAATAGTTTTGCATATGCTCGCGATAGCCCTTAGATGATGATTGATGCATGAATGCTCGTCTTCTCGTGAGCTAAAGGTCATTTTCTGTCACTAATTGGAGAAAATCAAGCTCTTGTTGATGTCAATGGCATTTTAAGATGACCTTGTTGGAAGTTCAAGAAAATTTGAAAGTTGATGTGGGGGAAGCGAAATTTGGATATTTGTAAGGATTAGTGTTAAGTGTAAGTATTAGGTTAGATTTGCTTTGTTACAGTTGGAAGGGGGTGGGGGTTGGGGTGTTTTATGTTGTATGGATTTGAAATTGTAAGGTAATGTTGTCATGTTGTTTTAAGTTTGTTTCACTAGTGTTTTGGATTCGAGGGAGAAGTGTGAGTTTATAATGCTAAAGTTTGTAACTTTCTTAGTTCCCATTGTTAGTGCACACATTTTCTTGATAAATTCAGCTGCAGTTCATTTTAATTTTTATCATGTGACATAGTTTGAACTCGTTATTAATTAAAGAAATAAATAAAAAATTGAAATTTGTTGTTTACGTATGTTGTAGTCCCGTTGTCTTTACTAGTCCTTTAAACTAAAAATTAATTTTCTTGTTATATAATCACTATCATTAAATAACTATATAAAATATTAATAGTCAAATTTAAAATTTAAAACATAATTAATATGAATGATTTGGAAAAATTGATCCTTAATCAATAAATAGTACTTTTCCGTTTCAAAAAGAGCATCCATTTAATTTTTTCAAATCAAGAAAAAGCTAATCTTATTTTATTTTAGATTTATTCTTATGAAGTGTTAAGTGACTAAATTTCAGTATACTTATTTAAATAATGATAGTTTAGTCAAATTACTAATTTTTATATGGAGTGTAAATAGTTAAGTGGATACTCTTTTTAAATCGGAGGAAGTAATTTTAAAAAGCACTAAATCAACGGAGGACAAATAAGAAGGAATGGAGGGAGTATATTCTTACGTGTTAAACTTTTAAAATGATATTAAATATATATATTATAATATTTATGTGAGTGAAGTTAAACCTAAAAAGATACAAATTTAAAAATATTTTGCTCTTTTCGAGACGTACTAATAAAAAAGAATTGAGAGATTGAGTGTATCGGATAAACACCTTATGAGTCACTTTTTTATTTGCCGTCTGTTTGAGTGTCTCCAACCTTTCTTTATCTTCCAAACAAATTGCCTAAATGGAAACGCCAGCCAGTAAACAATGCTACTTTTGGATATATTTTGCTTTCCAAGATGAATAAATTATTAATGGTTAAAAATATGGGAGTATATCAAAAGACCGTCACACTTTTTATTCAATTTACAAACCATTTGGGGACTTACAATTCTGTCTTTTCCAGAATGTGATTTAACCATTTAAACTAATGACAGAATGATACTCTTTGTTATGTAGGTGCAATTTCCCAAAAGAGCTTAGGTTTTTTAATCTGTTAAAAAATATTATATTTTTAATTTAAGGTTAATTTAATTTTAAATCTTTTATTCTATATTTAAATTTAACGAGATAATTTATAGCTACACTAATATATTTATGATGTGTTTTAAACTATAAATTTTAATTTTTTTTTCTTTCTTAAATTAATGATCAATCAAACACGGACATAATTTGGGACCAAAAGGGTACTCCCTCCGTTTTATTTTACTAGGCTTATGTTGATTTGACACTCCTGTTGCGAAAGTATTTATTAAGAATTTATTTACCAAATTAACCTTATTAATTATGTTTTAAAAATTTAATTTGACTATTAGTACTCTATGTTGTTATTTAATGATATGGACAAGTAAAAAGGAAAATTTATTATTCAGTATAAGAGACAAGTAAAAAGGAATAGAGGGAGTATTAGCTAATTGGACGTATTTTTCTTGAAATACATAAGATGATAAAAATAGTAATTATCAATATATATAAAACTTAAATTCTTTCTCAAAATTAGCAAGTTTATAAAACAACATGGAATTTAATATGGAAGTAGTACTCAATTTGACAAGGTGCATCTATAAAATAAAATAAAAACTCCGTATCCAATTCAAAATTTAACATTGGATGCCACCTTCCAGTGTCCTGTAAAAAGGAGCCAACCCTTTGAGTACTTTCTGATAAAGCTTTGGACTTATTCAATTATTAAATCAAAGAAAATCAAAGGTGACCAGTATCAGTAACGGGTCGTTTGATGCATGGTATAAGCTGGAATATCCTAATACTAATTTTTTTATAGCATATTTAATACAAGGTATAAATTTATTCTAAAAATAAATTTATACCTTATACCAAATAAAATATAAAATACATCTCAGTTTAAAAGATAAAATATCTCTTCTTATCCCACTTATTTTGAAATTATTTTATACCATCTAAATAATTTTGGCTACCTACTAAACGATCCTAAGAGCGTAAGGCATGGATCTCTGAAGACATGTCATACGGTACAAGCTTGTGTGGAGTGTTTTCAGAGTTCCTGACATATGACACACTCACCTTTGGATTTTGCAAAACACCAATATCTCTTCCTCCGTGGCCCCACTTATTTTTCCTTCTATTTTGACCTTTTTGAGATAATTAGCCTATTTAATCCCTATTAGGGGTCATTTGATAGCAGGTTAGAAGTTAAATTATTCATATAATAAAATTAACACGTTATTTGGTTTGTAATTTAGAAACACATAACCAATACATATATACTTATGAGAGAGTATGAGCCAAACTATTGTATTATTATTGAAGATGAAGATTTTTCATTAATGCTTCGCTTTTATATACCAACTATGATGCGTAAAATAATACATAGATACCTTCATAATTAATCTATATATTTTTAATACTAGCATAACTCTAATCAACTACCAAACGATCCCTAAGTTATTAGTAAGTTTTTCTTTTGCTCCTTGTAATATATACCTCAATATATTTAACCTTCAATCAATTCAAATGTGTATTTTTTGTCCTTCAATGTAGAAAATATTATATTTGACTATACATGGAATTATATTACCAGTAAACATGGTGTAACAATACAAACTTAATATAATATATGAGTAATTAAGTAATACAATAGTTAATAATTATAGTACATTAGTGAATATTCGCAACCAAAGACATCAAAACTGCACAATTAAATTAATATTTAATATGCTTAATCAAATATTATAAGAATTAAAATCAAAATTTATTAGTAACTGAGGGACCAAAAATGACTTTAACTCTTTTCTTTTGACATGTGTTTTCTCACCCTTCTTTACTTTAAGCAAGAATCTATCTCATCGGTTCTAGCGTCCCCTGCTTTTGCCCTTATCTAGTGTACTCTCTAGTTTTTTCTCAAACATCTTTTTCCTTTTTCTTTTCTCATTTATGTTTTTCCTTTTGGACCAATAAATAATTGTCGTTACTAAAAACTTCACCGCTTAAAAAATGAGCGATGTAAAGATTTTTGTAACCCAAAAATAAATTTTTAGAATCAAATAACCCATTAAAAAAAAAAAAGAACCTAAATAGGCTTTACGCACAGATTATGTGCGTAAAAGGACCAAAGTGTAATTTTACGCTTTAAGTCCTTTTACGCACAGAATCTATGCGTAAAAAAGAAAATATATCTACCGTCTTATTTTCTTCCCCACCTGGTCCCCCCGAAAAAAAAAAATGAAAATCGCCCATTAAAGGTCCCTTTCGAGGGCCTCACGCGATCAAAAACATCGTTTTCTTGTTGATTTCCAACCCAAAAGTGGTAGATTGAAGTCTAAGAATAAGTTTCTTCGCAATAAAGCGGCGTAGCATTCAATTCAAAAACTCAAAATCAAAGCTTCAATCTAGGTATTTCACTACGATTTTTCTATTACATTATTAACCAAAGCATTACTATTTGGATAAAAAAGTACTTTTACGCACTTTTTTTGTGCGCAAAAGGGCTGTTTTCAGCCCGTTTTTAATTTTTTTTTTCTTCATTTGTTGTTAATTGTTTATTTATTAAACTAAGCATCACTATTGTGTGAATATGGACAAAAAAAATTTTTACGCACTTTTTTTGTGCGCAAAAGGACTGTTTTCAGCCCGTTTTTTCATTTTTTTTTTATTGTTTAGTTGTTGTTAATTTGTTAATTGTTTATTAGTTGCTTATTTAGTATTTGGTAATTGTTAGATTTGTTATTTCAATTGTTAGACTAGCGAATTATTTATTTAGTTTTTGTTAAGCCAATTGTTTATTTGTTAATAATTTGTTAATTATTTGATTAGTTAGTGTCTCGCTTTATTTAATAATTATATGCTAATTAATTTTTTATTATTTGATTAGTTAGTTAATTGTTTATTTATTAATTATATGCTAATTGTTTGCTAGCTAATTGTTAATTTTTTGATTTGTTAATTATTAATTTATTTATTTGCTAATTAGAAATTGAAAATCCTTAGTTTAGGATTCAATCCTTTGTATAATTTCTCGGTAAAAGATTACATAACTAATACTACGTATTAGAGATTAATTAAAAAAATAATGATTAATTTAAAATGCGTAAAAAATATACCACTTTAATCCTTACTTCATGTATTAATGATTAATTTAAAATGCCTAAAATAGATAGGACACCACCATGGAGCTAGGACCCTTCGACAACAGAGAGGTACTTTATCTAAAGACGGGCATAGTCCCGCATGTACGGGGATGCACCAAGCATCCTCAAGAGAGGGTCCGTACCTATTTGGGGAGTCAACATGGATATTCTAGAGGCTATTCCCCACATCCCCGTGTCATGGATATATTACGTCGGGGGCGGTATCTACCGAAGTGCATCGAGGTTGGTCGGCTTGCGCACCATAGGGCTCTAGTGATCGTTATGATTGAGGCCGGCGACCGGAGACCCATACATTTCATTTCCGCACTAGCGAGGCTACCCCACCCCGCGGACGTCGAGGTGATTTATGGTCTGCACGTATGACGGGACAAGCATTATATAGAGCGGAGCCCCTCCGAGATGCCGCCGTATCGCGGTGAGACGGCTAGGCTCACCGGTTTCGAGCCTCCGCAGAGGATATGCGTGGACGGAGTCGGTTGTTGCGGTCCCTCCCTCCATGCTCACTTCGCGCCTCGTAGATTTGCAAAGCATCCGATTGGCGAGGCGACGCCCTGGGGCCGATGTTGACCGACGTGCTTGCTTATATCTTCTCATCATATTCGGGGCATCATGTCCCCGAACACGTCGGCGCGGATATGAGCGTTCTTTATCGAGGACCTAGACCAAACCGGGATGTTATGGGGGCGCCGCCGTCTCCGGCTTACGTACGAGAGGATTTGATCGAGCCTCTATAGGTGAGAGGGTTGAGGTCGCTCGCATTTAGCCCTTTCTTCGTGTAATATATTTAAGTGTGTGTAGATAAAACACTAAATATATTTTTTCAAAACGACGACCGATAAATAATTTTTTTTTTTTTGACGACTGACAGAGCATGGGTGTGGACTAGGTTGAGACCTTTTCACTTATAGCCGCCACCCTCCCGATGACTACGTTGCCGAGGATATGCCATACGCGCGAGATGGTCGCGAGGCCGGTACTCGCAGGGGCGTGGAGACGCACTATGTCATTCTCCCGCTTAGGATCGGGCTTAGACCGCATGACGACGCTCGAGGTAAGTTTTTTTTGATTTAACATTAGTTTGTTATTTTTGTTAGTCTTTTATTGTTAACTAGTTGAATTCCTTTATAGCTTTCATACGGACGCCGTACGCATCGTATTTTGGGTCACCAAGCCAGCGTTTTGCCGGTGAGCACATGTGGACTGCACGTTGTCCATTGATCCATATAGACATCGTTGAGCATCACGCACCCGACCGCGTATTACGGCAGTTTGGGCATGTGCAGAACATACCTGCGGCTACACAATAGGAGCACTACCACTACACCAGAGATGAGTGTTCGATTGACAGTGCGGCATTGCAGGCGCGTATGCACCAGGAAGTCAATGCTTGGAACGCGAGAATGACGACTCTAGCGGCGGTCGGACATGACACTCCGGTCCACGAGTACGATGTGGTACATGCATATCACTCGCTTTCGATTGCCAACCCCTCGACGTCGCGTCCCACGGCCGAGGATACGCATCACTCTCGCAGCCGTACGAGGCGCCGGGTAAGTTTATTCAATCGTCGTCTTATTATGTATTGCTTTACGAATTTATTTAATTTTAAAATTTACAAATATATGCAGCTACGGATGACTGCTCGTGATACGCCATGAGAGAGCATTCCCCACGAGTCCACCGACCGATGATAGCGTATATACGCAACGTTGTTCATCTTACCGACACTGGTATGACACAGCACAGGAGTGGCATCGTGTCGATGAGGATGTACCAGCAGGTGTCTCCCCGGGAGGTGGTAGGGTCGATGAGGTAGGGCCCGACAGAGGTGGTCGGGCCGGGGTAGAGGTGGCCTGGGCCGGCAGAGGTCTAGTAGACAGCCTCGACGATATAGCTCCGTCGTGCTCCGTCTGGCCATGTGGCCCCTTCTTCTTCCAAAGCCGTCAACTTCACAAAGACTCGATATACGCTGCAGATGCTCCCATGTTATGATCCTTGGCATCATTTCCACAAAAGGCTTAGGATCTTACATATTGGAGGCGGAGACGAGGACTTGGATATTATTTTCGATGACTACTTTTTTTTCGTTCTGGCAAATTGCACGGTGTTCCTGCACCATCTCGCATCTTTCGCTCCATCGCCTCTCAAGAGCTCCTCTACATGCCATCTCAGAGCCCCATCGACATATGTATTTATTTTTTTACAATAAAATAATGTATTAATTAAGTATTTTATTAATCTAAACTAAATTATTTACATGTATTATAGGTTCATTCTTCTGCGCCTGTGGACCCGTCTCCGCCTGTCCAGATTGACCCGTCTCCACCTCCCTACATGCTACGGGTAGCGCTCAGAGACTGCTGAGGAGCTAGCTTAAGGAGCCCTTCCGACCGCCTATCTCAGAGGCGAGTCGACCGTTTGTTTTTTTACAAAGAAATAATTTATTAAATAATTGTTTATATGTTATTTCATGTTTAGTTTATGAAACATTAAATTGTTTATATTTTATTTCAGTTCATTCTTCAAGTGGTCCCTGTAGTCTCATTTCCTCCGATTGAGTCATCTCCCGAGACATCTATCGAGGCTACGAGGTGAAAACCGTCGCCGTCTCCCACAGAAGCATATTTTCACCCAAAGTAGTCCGAAGAAGGGAAGAAAGCGATGATCATGGCATAGATCATCCTATCATTAAAGCAGGAGGAAAGAGGATCCTGATGATAGTGAGGGTGGTGGGGTCTTACTTAGGCGTTAGGAGATCGTGTATTTGTAAATAAAATATACATTTTATGTTAATATTATATATATTTTGGGTATTTTTTTTTAATGATAATTAGTTATTTTAGTATTTATTGTCGATTATTAATAACTCATGCGACGTCCCGGATTAATTAAACCCTATAAAATATGACAATTAAACCGATAGATAACAAGTTTCAAACTTACGGAAAGCACTTTACAACCCCCTAAAAACGACGATCCAAACATATATGTATACTTGATGTAATGAGACGACATTATTGTACACACTCAAAAAAAATATATAGTTCTATATAAAATATTTATATTCCGACATTTCAAACGTGACTAATCTTTCTGGTGAATGTACCAAAAAAAAACTTAAAGATAACAAGTTTAAACTTATTTGGGAGCACTTTACAACTCTAAAACGACGATCCAAACATATATGTATACCTGATATAATGAGCCGACATTATTGTACGCTAAAAAAGACATTAAGTTCCATATAAAATATTTATATTCCGGTGTTTTGAAACGTGACTAGTTTTCGGTCAAAGTATGGAAAAAAGCTTAATTTTGAGTTTGATTTGCAAAGAATAGAGGTCAAGCGATTTTTACGCACGTATTTCGTGTGTAAAAGGACTTAAAGCGTAAAACTACACTTTGGTCCTTTTACGCACATAATATGTGCGTAAAGACTTTTTAGGTTTTTTTTTTTTTTTTAATGGGTTATTTTGATTCCAAAAATTTATTTTTGGGTTACAAAAGTCTTGGGCTCTGTAAACAATAGTTATTTCCTCGTCTTAGCTTTAAAAACACTTTAGTTTAAAGGAAAATGATTTTTTGGACAGAAATTGTGGACAGAACGGGTAGCAGAACAGGGTATTATGGACATTTCATTTTTTTTTTTGTGCCGCTTATGCCCTCAATGAAAAAGTAGGATGAAAATTTTGAACTTTACTCTTTCTATTAAAATAATGATAGATTTATGTTTTCAATGTATAGAAAAAGTAAAGTTTCTCTCTCTTCTTACACACATTTAATGGGTTTAGCTTTTCAAGATTTTAAATATCAACTTATTTTTCTTTTCTTATTCATATCTACAATTTAAAAGTTTTTTTCTTAACTAAAAATAGTGACAATCTTATAAGTTTCTTTTAAAAGGAAAAAGTAATGAAAGGCTAGAGTGATTACTTTTAAATGTAGAAAATAATTTTTACTTGGTGTAGAATAAAGAATGTGCTAAAGCATATACACCTTATTCATTTTATCCAAAGAATTGCATATGTAGTAAAATAATGAAAGGCTATCTTGATTACACGTTTAAATATATTTTCTACATTTAATTTAATCTATTATATTATCCTTTAATGATGTATGTTTAAACATATTTAATTTCTTAAATCGGGTAAACTTATCTAAAAATTGTGAAATTAAACTTTCTTATATTTACTCGCATTCCATTAATTAATAATTATATTAAATTATGCTTTTTCTTAGAAAATGGAAACAAGAGTTATATATGTAGAAAATAATTTTATGATAAAACTGTAGCATAAGATAATGTATTTCGTTACTTGTAAGTTACATTGTTTTTGTTGAATTCTAACAGCAAATTTGACTTGGTTAAACATACATCATTAAAGGATAATATAATGAATTAAATTAAATCTAAAACTAAAATTTTAAACATATTTAAGTTTTAAAACCGAGTAAATTCATCAAAAAATTTAATCTGATTTGTATTTTTCTCACATTCTGTTAATTAATACTATTTTTTATTTTTTCTAAAACATAGAAGAAATAAGATTTGGTTGAAGATGCATCATTAAAGGATAATATACCGTGTTAAAATATTTTTTGTAACTAAAATTTTAAACATGTGTTTCAAAATTGGATAAATTCTTCTAAAAAGTGTGTGTGTGTGTGTATTTTAAATATTTTCTCACATTTCACTAATTAACAATTGTATTGAATTTTGGTTCTTCCTTAAAAAATGGTGTGTGTGTGTATATATATATATATTAAATATTTTATAACATTTCACTAATTAACAATTGTATTGAATTTTGGTTCTTCCTTGAAAAATGGTAGAAATAAGTTACGGGTTTACTACCTATACACTGTAACAAGAGTTATATATATATGTAGAACATAATTTTGTGGTAGTACTATAGCCTACGATAGTATATTTGAATACTTATATAATTACATTATTTTTGTTGAATGCTAACCAAAAATTTAACTTGATTGATTCGTCGAATGAAGTCATCTGATGGTCAACTAAGTCAACTATAGGAATTAGAGATAATTTAAAATTAAGACCACAATACTATGTTTTTTTTTGTAATAAAACTACGACATAAGATAATACATTTGATAACATGTATAATTACATTATTTTGGTTGAATTATAACAACAAATTATAACAACAAATTCACGACTTACCCATATTTACTCACTTACGTAGCTAACTTCTACAAACGAACTTGTTGTCATATAGTAGCTAATGTCTCGTGCGATAATGTAGTTACAATATATTTAATCAAAATATTATTTTTTGCATATATACTTCTGTTAATCTCCAATGTCCTATGTTGTTGTGTATTATGGGTTGATTAAACCATTTCTTTATAAAATTAACCCTATTAGTTTGTCCCTCTAATTATCAAGCAGATAAATACAATTTGATTAACATCACTCGACAGATGAAGCTATTGCAGCCCAGTGATAACCAGTCCAACCTTGTGACCATTGATTCACAGGTTCGAATTTGACCGCGTCACATTTTCTTTTTTCAATTTGAACATACACCATCATAGGATAATATAACAGGTTAAAATTTTTTGTAATCGAATAAATTCGTCTAAAAATGTGGAGCTAATATTGTTTTATATTTTTTTCTCACATTTCCTTAATTAACAATTGTATAAAATTTGATTATTCCTTAGAAAATTGAAGAAATAAGTTTTTGTTCACTGCCTATACACTGTAACAAGAGTTATATATGTAGAACATAATTTTGTGATAAAACATATTATCCTTAGATAGTATAAATAAGAAAATATATTTGAATATTTGTATTATTATATTATTTTTGTTGAATGCTAACAAAAAATTTAACTTAGTTGATCCATCGAACAGTCATGTGATGGTCAATTAAGTGAACAATAGAAATTAGGGAAAAAAAATTAAAGAATTAAGACTATAATACTAACTTTTTTTTATGATAGAACGACGACACAAGATAATACATTTGATAATTGTATAATTACATTATTTTGGTTGAATTATAACAATAAGTTCAAGTCTTACACATATTTACTCACTTATGTAGCTAAAGCTTACACACGAACTTGTTGTCGTATAGTAGTTAATGTCTTGTACAATACTGTAGTTACAATATATTTAATCAAATCATTAATGTTTTCATATACACTTGTGTAAATCATCCAATGTCCTATATTATTTTATATTATCAATTTATTTAAACCATTTTTTTTATAACTTAACCTTGTCTTATATAAGTAGAGTGATTTTTCACCTTTATGTATAATGATTTTTCACATTTGAATTTCAATAGTTTATAAAAATCCCACAAAGATTGTATTTTTAATTAATAATATGCATTCAAAATAAAACTGCACAATTCAATAAAAAGGATAATGTAGTAATAAGTTTGGTAAGATAAAAGAATATACTAATAAAATTCTATATATCAGTTTATTGGACTATTAAAGATAGAAAAAGATACTGTAGAATAAAAAAGGAAATTAAAATCAATCATATATGTAATATAAGGTTAAGAATAATATAAAAATTAAATTAGTATTTGTCCAAGTCGATTAACACAATTCTTAATATAAGAAAAGCAAAACTTCAAATATGAGATGGTTAATCATTCAGTTTTTAAATATTTAAGGATGTATATTAAAAGAGTTAATTATTTACTTTTAAAGTATAGCATCATATATTCGTAATGCAAGAGAGTCAATTTCTTAATTTTAAAATATATAAAAACGTGTATGCAAAAATGTGAGTCATAAATTAATTGTTTACTGGTAAAATGTATAGATGATGTGTATGTAAAATGCAGAGAAGCTAGTTAAAATATATATGATGTGTATTATACATATTTCATATTGTAATAAATTAAATATCATAATATGAATTAGTAAAAAAGGTAAAAAAATAAAAAAAAATTCGATAGTAGTTCAATTTCAATACATTAGTAGTTAATTAAATTAATTAAAATATAAACATATAATTAGAAATTCTTACAAGCAAGAATTTCCAGTTAAAAATAATATTGAATCAAATTCAGTTCATATAATTCAATGCTAAAGTATTTGAAGTTATAAATTTAATTTAAATATTTAATATATTGAAAAGATAAAAAGATGAACATGCTAAAATGTAATTATTACTTTTTTGGAAGGAAATAATTGGAGGGAAAATAGTAGAGTTTGGAGCCAAAAGTAAAGAAGGACAATATAGACATTTTACCATTTTCTGCCCATAAAATTCTTCCCATTTAGCATTGTGTAATTCTTGGAAAGTATTTAATAGTCAAGTATTGAAATGAAAATAATCAATCAACTTTTATAAAATAGGAATAATTTAGTAAATTATAATTTGTATTTATTGTTTTCTTATTAGACATGAAAAGATCTAAAGTGACAGTTAATATATAAAGAAATTTATATATATTGTCAGAAAAAATTGCGAGGCAAGACAATGATTGTGTACCTTTTGGCGCAGCAGAAGATCGTTGAACTCACCACTAAAAGAATCGCCCCAAGTGGAACTTTGAATCATGTTACACCTCGTAGGTTCGTCCGTTGAAATTCGTTAGGCGTTAGTTGTCTTAATCGTGGAAACACGAGTTACCTTAGGATATTTGAGATTACATGTTCCCATATTATAGTTATGGGGGTTTAAGCCCATGAAATGAGCTATGGAAGGATTTAAGAATAAACAAATAAAGGAATGGGGTTTGTGGGAACTTTGGTAAAACTTTGCAAAATTTTCGGACAGGATTTTGGTCCAGATTGGGTGAGGCACATCTCCTAGAATATGAGGAGTTTTGGTGTGTTTCTTTTGTCCAAATTGAAGTTCATCGAGTCTAGTTTCTAATGCAACAAATCGCTCGTCAATGTGACGTCTGAGTAAAAATCTATGGCTATTCTACGACAGTCTGTCTGAGCAGAAAATTTCTGCGGACCATTTGACGGCCTGCAAAAAATTTTGCGGTCCGTCAAATTGCACCAGCCCAGCGTCAATCGGTCACGGTGAACCATATTTGATGGCAAGTTCTACGGACCATTTTGACTCGTCCATAGTGAATTTATACGGCCCGTCAAAATGGGCGCAGAATTGCCCGATGGGAGTTTAAGTTCTGCTTTATATAATTCTTTCCACTTCATTTGGACATTTCATTTTACCAAATCAGATCCAAAAGCTCTCTAAAAAAAAAAACCCTCTCTTCCACTCCATAAACTAATCCAAGCCAAAATCCAAGGGAGATTAAATATCAAGAGACAAGAATCAAGATACCCATGTGCTAGAGGTCTTGCTAGGGTTAATAAACTCCCAGAATTCTTTGGATATTGAAGCTAGGGTTTTCATATAAGTTGATAAGATTGCTTCAAAGCTCATTCTTATGAGATAAAAGGTTAGTTTTCATACTTATTACATACTATCAAGAATGTTTATTTGTTGAACAACTTGGGTAGAAGGAAAAAGTGGAAGATGAGTTCTAAATGTAGTTTTTATGAGGTTTTTGAGTAGTAAGCTAACTTGAATTATGATTCTTAGTATAATATGGGTATAATATTGCTATGGAAAGTAATAATGGTGATGAAGACGCATTATATGAAAATGTGCTAAAATGGGTATGAAGTTGCTAGCATAAGTTGAACACAAGGATGAATTTTGAAGGCTAAATCGAATGTGACTACTTGATTATGATATTGTGGATATTATTGTGGTTGTTGGGAGTTGTTTTGTGATATGGTGGAAGTCGACGAAATAGGGGAAATGCTGTCCAATTTTCATTAAATCATGAACCATTCTAGTTTGAATTTAAGAGTGTCATTAAAGCTTAACCATGGTGTAAAATCCTTCTAAATGTAGATTAATCAAGCTTCAACGGCGAGCGTTAAATAGTTGAGGAGAAGAAGAGTTATGTAAGGCTAATCCTTCTTTCATTAAGGCATGGTTCCCTTGCCCTCTCTCTCTCTCTCTCTCTCTATATATATATATATATATATATATATATATATATATATATATATCCTTTTAGGAGTTTCATAATGATTTATAAATGACTCTACCTCTAAGGATACCAAAGCTCATGATTCTCGATACTTTCACGATACTAGTACTTCCTTTGTATGATAGTTGAACCTATAAGGATAGATGTAACGAAACAATGATGGCAATGATGTTGATGATACTTATGGACTTTTATGTATACGTGTCTAAGTATAGATGACTATTATGTAACACCGAGCTTATATATCCGGGTATGATATCTATCGCGCGCACACCACTGCAGTTGGGTACGGATAACACTGAGCCTTGGTAGGGCCAGGTATGTATGACACCGAGCCTTATCATGGCCGGGTATGTGAAACCACCGAACCTTTATGGTCAGGTATGCTATGGATACGAATATGTATATGAATACGGACATGAATATGGATGCGAATATGTATATGATCATGGATATGGATATGTATACGGATATGGACATATGTATACGCATATATGTATGTACACAAGCACGCATTAGAAATGGAAGGTCCCTATGAAAGACAAGTAAGTAATTATGATGATGGCTCTACTACTGCCCGATTCTCCCATCTTATGCTCATATTATGATGTTGATTATGCTTTACATACTCAGTAAACTATTCATACTGACGTCCTTTTGTTTGTAAATCGCGTCATGCCCGCAGGTGGACAGGGAGACAGGACTGATCCATAGACTTCTCACTCAGGGACTACATAGAGAAGCTCCATTTCATTCCGTAGCTACAGCTTTTGGTATTATTCTTTTGTGTATATACCTATGGGCAAGACGGGGTCCTATCCCGCCTATATGATGTGACATACTCTCCTTAGAGGCTCGTAGACAGTTGTGGATGGTTAGATGTCTTGTAGCCTTGTCGGCTTATATTTTGTATATCATTTTGATAGCCTCATCGGCTTGTATATATGGATATGGGCATTGTTATTGATGATGATATAAATGTGTTGTTGCCTAACGAGATTAGCACTATTGATGCATATAAATTACGAGTAAGCCATGTGGCTCACCTAGATGTGAATATGAGAGTACGATAAGAGGTACTCGAGTGGGTTAGCACCGGGTGCCCGTCATGGCCCTCCGGTTGGATCGTGACAAATCACTAAGAAACAAAGTTAATATTCACAAACTAAATACCTTAATCGATTTTGTGTGTTATTTTCTTAAGAGAATTAGAGAAAGAAAGAATTTTCTTTCTTCAAAAAGGGAGCAGATACAGTTGTTTTTAGAAGAGGAGCAGTTCACCTTTAAAAGAGAAAAACTAACGTGGAGTAGTAACATCCCTACTGGGAAGTTTTATTTTAACTTCTCTTATCCTTATCCCTTACATACGGATCGCGTCAGCCCATATAGGGCGACCCAAAACTGAAAATCCAACATCTCCCACTTCGCTCTTGATGAGCTAGACCCAAATAAGTATCATATCGATAACACACATTGGCAAATAGTTCGTGCGACCTGCGAGCATCAAGAGTTATAACATTCCAAAACCAACTAAGGTTGTCTAATAGCTCCATGTAGAAATCCAATCACATGCGGAAAGAATTCACCACTAACAAAAGGATCTTCTTACTCACAACACCCCAGACATCATTCGCTACTCCAGTAGCTAGTCATCCGATCCCTCATCCTTGAAAGAG
Source organism: Lycium ferocissimum (assembly GCF_029784015.1). NCBI lineage: Eukaryota > Viridiplantae > Streptophyta > Magnoliopsida > Solanales > Solanaceae > Lycium > Lycium ferocissimum. The sequence goes on along the minus strand of NC_081348.1, from coordinate 53,558,116 downwards.
GCGAACTCGACTTCATTGTAACTTTATCCACACTTGCACTTGTTACGCTTATGGTAAATGTAATGGTCAATCTGTGAATACAAGCTACATTTTTAATCTTCGTTGTCTTCCCTTTCTACGCGAAACTATCCATCCCAAATCAACTGCTTTCCTAGACATGCACTGCATTGCCAAATCACTCGTAGCTATTAGTGACATGCTAAAGTAGCAACATTTCTTGGTACTTCAAGATACAGTAAAGGTCAAAGGGTATTCCTGTGGAAAGTCAATTTCGACTTTCTGGGTCTCACACAATAAAGAAGCAGAGATTCATTCTTCCATTAACTCAATGGTCGCTAAGCACATGTGGTATGAAACACATGCTACAGTGTTCTCACCTTATATTGGCACGTGCATCTCATTCTTTTACTCATTCAACACCGTAAAGATTTTCATCTAGACATCTTCAGATGTCTAACCCGAGCATCTCTCTTCAATGATCCTCAAATTCATCTTATTAGAGAAACTTACATCTGGCTTTCAAAACAAATCATAAGGATATTGTAATCCGTTAGTCTGAGCTCTATCCAAGACTAAATTTTTATCGAAACATATACATGACCTTGCACTAATTAAGATTTCGATAGGTCTAATCTCTACACGTTCCTCGACGTTAGAGGCGATCGCTCGTGTGAGAGAGCCGATCTCGTGACTTGTTCGACACACTTATAGCCTTCACTAGGATATCATTACATGCATATAGAATATCAACATAACATCAAGTATAATTCATTGGCGAGTATACTATTATAACCAAAACATTTTACAATACATCGATACTAACATATCCTTCGCAAACCTAGAGCCACAACATGTTTTTCAAACTTGTCTCTAGATATTGATTTTGTAAGAGGATCAACTATCATCTTTGCGTAGGTATGTATTGTAATATTATTTCTCCACTTGTTGTGATATCATACGAAGTTATACTGAATATCCATTTGTTTGGTCTCATTGTGATACTTAGGATCCCTTGTCTGTGGAATAGCTGCTTGACTATCACAATATAAAATCATGGGATCCTGCAAATTCTTTGCAATATTCAAATGCTCAAAGAATTTTTTTAATCGAACAATTTCTTGTACTGCAGATGCACAAGCCACAAACTCAGCTTGCTTAATCGAAAGGACCGTGAAAATTTGTTTCTTACTTTTCATAAAACATCACCACCATAAAGTAAGAAAGCATACCGGAGGTCGATTTTCTATCACTCCGGTCACCACTCCAATCATCATATGTGTATACTCGTGAGTAAATTAGATCCACTAGCATAGTGAGTAATCTGCAGTTCACTTTAGATATCCAAAAATCCTCTTCGCTGCTTTCCAGTGATCTCTTTCAGGATTAAATTGATACCTACTAACCATACCTACGACATAAAAAGTGTTTGGTCGAGTACACATCATATTGTACATCAAGCTCCCGATAGCACTTGTATATAAAACTCGAGACATGTCTTCCTTTTTTTTTTTCCAGGTCTTTGGACACAGATCAAGGCTCAAAGTTTCACCTCTTTCCATAGGAGCATCCATGGGTTTACAACTATTCATTCAAAAACTTCCAGAATTTTCTTTATCTATGTTTGTTGAGACATACTAAAAAAAAAAAAAATTTGGAATGATCTCTTTGGATCTTAACACCCAATATATAGTCAGATTCACCCATGTCTTTCATGTCAAATGACTTTGAAAGCCATGACTTGATAGTTTTCACATACTCCAAATTATTTTCGGCTAATAAATATTATCCACGTAAAGAAAAAAATTACAAACATTCTATTGGACTTTTTCACATAGATACAGTAGTTTTCATTGATCATGATAAAACCATATAAGACCACCTCCTTGTGAAATTACAAATACCATTTCCTTGAAGACTGTTTTAGGCCATAAATAGATCTTTTCAATTTACAAACTTTATGTTCGTGACCTTTAACGATGAAACCTACTGGTTGTTCCATGTAGATTACCTCGTTTAGTTCTCCATTGAGAAAAGTCGTCTTCACGTCCGTGTAATTTAGATCCAAACATGCAACAATAGCCAAAAGTAAGCGAATTGAGATAAGCTTCACAACTAGTGAAAAGGTTTTCTCAATATCTATTTCAGCTTCTTGAGTAAAACTTTTTTCCACCAATCATGCCTTGTATTTTTCTACTGAATCATCCACTCCGCATTTAACTTTGATAACCCATTTGTTTCCAATAGCTCTTCGCCAGGAGGAAGGTCAACCATATCCCAGACCTTGTTGGTTCTCGTGGACTCTAATTTTTCTTTCATTTCTTTCATCCACTCATCTTTTCCGGGGCTCACTCAAGCCTCACTCACAGAAATAGGCTAATTGAATTCTGTGGGAGATACCACTTAGATCAAGAACCAATCCTTGATCTACTGATTATTAAACATGCCTGAAGACATTTGCTAACTATCTGAATTCAACACTTCATAAAGAGACTCTCCATTTCTAATTTCACCCTACTTTGGAAAATTATTTTTTCAGAAATATGATGTCTCGTGATTCAGTTTTAGTAACACTTCCATTCTTTAATCACCATTGAACACATACCCCTTGGAGTATTCAGGGTATCTTATAAAGATAATTTTCTTAACTTTTGGACCAAGTATACCAAACTTATTAAAACGATCTTTTACATAAGCAACACAACCCCAAGGTCGTAGATCATTCAGGTTTGGTTTATGACCAGTCCATAGCTCATAGGGAGTGGAAGTAACTGATTTAGAAGACACTTTATTTAATATGTAGGCCACAGTCAATAACGTATTTTCCTGCGCCATCATGGAACTTGTCATGTCCAATAGTGTTCTATTCCTCCTTTCTGCTACACTATTTTGTTGAGGTGTGCTAGGAATAGTTAACTATCTGGTAATGCCTTTTTCATTACATAATTTATCAAATTATCTTGATCGATATTCACACCTTCTAATTGATTCTCAACTTCATTTAAATATATTCTAAAGCATTCAAGTGCTTCAGATTTATGAGAAATCAAATAGACATAATCAAAGCACGTGAAATCATTGACAAACATAATGAAAAGAAACACAACAAACCTAGCCTTAATATTTATTGAATTACAGACGTCTGAATGTATTAATTGCAATAAAAAGTCAGCTCTCTTAGCCTTCCCAAATGGTTTATATGTAATCTTTCCGGTAAGCTAATGCTCACAAGTTGGCATGTCTATTTTGGAGAAAGAACTCATGTGTCCTTTCTTAGCCAACCAATTCATTATATCTTGCCCGATGTGACCCAATCTTGCATGCTTTGTAATAAATGCCATGCAATAACAACAACATCTTTATTACTCGAATAGCATGTCATAATATATTAGTTCACATAATAGTCATAAGTGGAATGATAACTATTTAACATAAATAAATCATCATTAAGTGTCCGGAACCACCGGAAAAAAAAGATTCTCTAGAGTACTTTTCACAATTTTGTTGATGAAGAGAAACCTAATACAAGAAGAACAAACATTGACAGTGGTGATCGCAACTTAATGTTATCTTTCTTCTTGTAATGCCACTTTTCCTTGTTGGAATTAAGTAAGTTTCTTTCCATGGAGGATCTACCTTAGGTCTCCTTGACCCTTTAGTAAATTTCTTATGCTTGAAGCTTGAAAGGTTTTTACCACTTGATTTGCCTCATAATCACTAGTCATTGGTTTTGCAACACCAAACCGCTTATCTTCAAGCTCAACATGATAGGCAACATCAACAAATGTTTTGATGCTATCATTATGGGTCAAGTTAACCTTTAAATTCCCAAATATGGAAAGAGATCGGATCCCTGCCTGACCTTACTGCTCATCCTATAGAACATGACCAACACTTTTAAGTTGAGAAATCATTTCGGACGTCACCCTTTGGTGGTACTTGACATGATGAGGAATTCACTTCTTCTACGTGCCAAACTTGATTGCTAACTATCTGAGGCAAGTCAAAAAATTGTATTGCCATATATATTTCATAAGTGTGACTATATGGCATGAGCAGTAGAATATTGTTCACATCATAGATGAGATCATTAACAACTTAACTTAAAATAATTTCACAGGCAGCGGAATCTTTCTTCTGCTACTTATTTGTAAATATCAAGATCTCTCCTATGTTAGGCAGTATTACCCTCCTTTGGGTGACATGTCACAAAATATGTTAGGCAGTATTACCCTCCTTTGGGTGACATGTCACAAAATTTATACTCTTTAGATCACCTTGCTTTTTCAGTATAAATCATATCTTACGGCACCACGTATCATGATTTTCGCCTTTCGACTTATCACCCTTATTCATATCAACAATTACACATTTTGAAGTCATAGTCTTTTATGAGAGACAATCATGCAAGTAGGACTCATCAATTATGCTTGTGATGTACATACTCAAGCAAATCAATTCCCATAATGACTTAACATTTAGTGTTGAATTGAAAGGTCATTAGTTTTTCAATCATCATTTACTATCCAAATGATTAATCAAAATAGAAATCATTTCTTAATATGTACCAAATTACAACGTGACTAGAATCACAAAGATTCTTTAAGTCTCATCCTGTTACATATACTTTCTTATACATATCAATGAGCAGAAAATATAACAGAAAAGACAGACAACACATACTCATTAGGCCAAAGTCTTAGATAGCTTATCTACAGGAGAAGGCGGATAAAAAACGAGGCGTGGGACATGTCTTTAGAATCTAAGACTTTATAAGTTTAGCTTCTGTGTCCTTTTTCTCCTCCTACTTGGCTTCAAGAGTCAGAGTATATACCCAAAGGGACTATTTTGGACAATACTCATAATGAATATTATCCAATCTTCTCCCTAATGCTCTAGGAGAGAATCTCCCAGTATGGACAAAAAGACCCAAATTTCAATTTGTCACAATTTTTTTTAAGGTCCATTCTCAATTTTTTTTAGAACCTCGTATTTTCTTCTCACTTCCCTTCACCAAGCTATTCATTCTTAAAGAATCTTTGTATCTCTCTCGGAACACTAAGCCCGATAGTTACAGAATCAAAGTCATTACTAATTATAGTCCTATGATTACTCACTCTTCTATAGTATTCCCTTGCTCGACTTTCAGTACCACTTCCACTTGGAGTACTTCGAGCTCATTCCCGTCCAAACATTTGTGAAATGGAAACATAGAAAATGGTTATAACCATTCAATATGACAACATATGTCACAATTACTTGTAGAAGAGAAATAAATCCAAGGATCATATTCTTATTTGTAAATATTCGATCCTTCTAAGACCACTAATATATCAGTTAAAGAATGATTAAGGCTTTGCCTAAATTAATTATAATAAAATAACGAGAGGTGCACTGGTTGATCAATCTCCAACATATTATGACAGACCAAACATATTTGCAGAAGGTACCAATAAATTATATCATCTCAATTTCGCATTGACTTTGACAGAAGAATAAGTATGCCAACAGTTGGCAACAAATAAAATCTAAACTTTCTGCAATTGTCAACAAAATTGAATTTCAATCAGTATCTTCACTGAGAATAGTAACATTTTAATTCTCAATGAGGTAACATCTATTCGTATTCCAAAGGCAAGACGAAAGTTCTTCAAAGTTGAGCAGTTTTGGTTAATGAAATGGCTAAAGGTTCCAACTTGTGTAGCCATCAAGTGACATAATCAATTAAAACTGACAACTTATCACTTAATCATTTTGCCATTAAAAATTTCCCAAAAGAAAACAAATGTGGCAATAACTCTAGCCTAGAGCAGAAGCTATTAATAGAGTAATACTTCTGAGTTCTCCATACTAACTTATATTACATATAAATTTTTTTTTTTTTTTTTATTAATAGAGTAATACTCAAAGCAAACGAGTTCTCCATAAACTAATGACCAACTTAAGTTATATTACATATAAATAGGAATTAGTGGATAGGTTAGTGGATAGGTTTTTTTTTTTTTTTTTTTTTTTAAATTGATCTAATCTTTGTAGGAAATCAAGAACACCCACGTAGTTAGACCAATTTTGCCAGAATCATTACTTGAGAATAAGTGACATCACAGTTGGCAAAGCCAACAATTTTTTTCAGGTGAACAGGGGTCCAAACTATATTCTCAAGTTTAATACAAAGAATTCCATCAAACCAAAAAGCAAATTCACAAAGCCAATTTTCCTTTTGGATGTCTTTCTTGACCAGTGATTATCTCTTTTTAACGCATACGACACATAAAACCCAAAACAAACGGCACCATCAAAATAAATCTGCAACCCTGATTATTAACTTGCTTAAAAAACAAACTCGAACAAACAAAAATTGTTTTGTTCTCACAGTGGCTTCACACCCAAACACTGATACGCAGTGCATGTGACGGGGCAATAAAAAAAAAAAGCAATGCAGGCTCTGATACCATTGTCAGAATAAATTGCGGGGCAAGACAATGATTGTAATCCTTTTAGTGCAGAGGAAGATCATTGAACTCACCACCAAAAGAATCGCCCCAAGTCGAACTTTGAATCACTAAGAAACAAAATTAATATTCACAAACTAAATGCCTTAATCGATTTTGTGTGTCATTTTCTTGAGAGAATTAAAGAAATTCTTTCTTTTTTCAACAAGGGAGCAGATACGGTTGTATTCAGAAGAGGAGCAGTTCACCCTTAAAGGAGAAAAACCAACTTGGAGTAGTAACTTCCCTACTGGGAAGTTGTTTGAGTCAAAAGTCGTATTTTACCCACATAGTTGAATTTGTTCTAAGGTTAACCACAATTGGTAGTAATTTGATATAAATGAAAGAATCAACACAAGCACGTTATTAGTAATTGATAAAAAAAATAAGTCAATAAAGAGAAAGAAAAAGAGTAAACTTATGCCAATTATGATGAACAACAGTAGTTGATTTCCTTATCCTCCAGAATGAATGAAAACTTGATGATCAAAGAATAAAGATCAGAATAAGCCTTTAAATTGTAATCAATAATAATAGTGTATTTTCTAGTCGACTTGGATGCCTGTCTCCGCCAAATGAAAATCCTATTTATAGGTATATGATCATCCGGTGCTCTTTCCGTTATTATTAAAGTAACGACAATCATTAATTGCTGAATTAATGATTGTCATTTAATTTCCTTGATTCTGGCCGTTAGTAACCATTTTGTCGTTACTGCATTAACTCTATTTAATGCGTAGTAAAGAGGGCTTTATATGTTGTTTCCGTTGATGTTCTCGCCGTTGACCCAGTCTGCTGCCTCTTCGTAAATGTTATGCTCGGCATTACCATATGATGTTTTATACGTCATTGAATAAACTGACATGTGTCGACTACATATTGGTCCACATGTCAGGTATATTGTTTACCCATACAGATAGTCCCTCAATTTTTCGGGTTCATCACAAAGATGTTCTCGAGAAATTATCTTGCCGATTTTCATCAGTCTTCTCCTAATTAGACTTTTGGATCTTCTTTCCGTGGAATAGGAAACGTTGCAACTGACGACAGATCGTGGTCCACTAATGTGATAAATACGTGGCATAATCACAGAAGTTGAAAGGACTCACATTAAATGATGAAGTTAGACGTGGGCCACGTGGACATTGCCGTGCCCTTCATTTTCTCGTCGTTTTCCAAGATAATGATGGTAGTTTTACCTTTTCTATAGAAATTTAAATTTTACCTTTTCATTATTTCAAATTTTCCACTCCAAAACTCTCAATCTTCAAATTCCTTTGCGTCTTTTCCTTCTGCTTCAATTTCTTCAATTTTTTCAATCCCTATTCATATCTTCTCCCCTTCATCTTCTCAAAATGTTTCATCAGAAAAGACCGTCATTGTTGACGCTAAAAACGAAGCTTCCAAAAAATTTAAGGGAA
>NC_081348.1:53515088-53550107 GCF_029784015.1 Lycium ferocissimum | reverse complement strand
AATAGATGCCCTTTTTGGGTTTATGATGAGTATTGTTTTTCCTCTGACTTGTAATGTAATCTCAATTGGATAATCTATCTATATATAATATAAAACTAGCCATATACAAGGTGCTGTGACATCTCTCTATGACCAGCATTTTTATTTATCCTTTTTCTCCTTTTTTGTGGCATTTTCCTCTTCATTTTCACTATATAAAATAGAAAGACAATAATTAACTAGCTAATTGACTTGGATTAATTACATCAACGAATACATCAGCCCACGTAACACTTGCAATTAAGCCCAACTAACTGTTTGTCTAATGGGAATTTTACATAAATGACTAACATTTAGGGGTTTTAAATTGGGCATAGCTACATTTTAAGTTAATTACGTTTCGTAAATTTACGATTAATAACGGCTAAGGTAGTTTCTTTACGGTTGATTGTATTCAGAAATCGGATTGTATTCAAAATTCGGTTGAGTCAGATTTTGCTGTATTCAATTCAGATTTTGTTGTATTCAAATCAGATGTACTTAACTAAAACATCAAAAACACAAAAAATTGCACTAAAAAAAATTAACGAATACACTCAAAAACTGAATACAAGAAATAAATTTCACTCTATTCATTTGTATACACTTCAAAATTCGATGTATTCATTTGTATACAAGAAATAAAATTAACAAATACACTTCAAGATTTGATTGTTCCCATTCAGATCTGACCGCTGTCATCGTCGTCGTCATCAACACTGGATTGTATTCAAAAATAGAAACCCATTTCGACGTATCCGACCGTTTCCGTCGGATCCGACCACTTCTGGAGGCGGAGTTGTAAGCCGTCGTCGTCGTGAGGGAGAAGAGAGGACGGCGAACAACAACAAGACTTCTACCGCAAGAACTTGCCGAATCTCGCAAATGCACCCGCTTAACAATTTGAGACCTTCCTTCGTGGAACACTTGTCACACAAATCCTCGATAGGTCTCGGATCGTGAGTGTTTAAATGTACCATAAGGATAACATTCTTGTTACAATTGTTGTCAATCTAGGATTAGTACAAACGAACGAGGAAATCTAGTCTTGCTAACCGGGCTCGTCGATCGCCATTTAGGAACTTAGCTTCTAAATGTTACGAACACTTCGACGAGTTCATTGTTGAACATTAATGTATTGCTTGTGGATATTCCCCATCAATTTGAAAATCAATATATTTGCTTGTGCATATTGCCTCGTCATCGAGCTCATTATTTGAAAACCAACGATGAGGAAAGAAAGACATCGTCACACTTCGACAGGGTTGTATGTTCCGTCTGCTTTCTCGCATGAAATAGTGGTGACAATGAGGAGCGAGACCGAGTCGTGACGATATTGAGAGCGAAGGGATGGAGAAGGAGGGAGGAGAGAGAAAAATGTGGATACGGGGTTGCTTTTTTATTTTAACCTATTTTGTATGTTTTAGTTATGGAATGTAATTGATATCTTTACTTGAGGTGTAAATAAATTAAAGATAAATGCTAAATAAAAATAAGATCTAATGTTAGCTATACCATGTAGATTTCCCTTGTCTAATCAGCCCAAAGTAACTGTTAGCCCACTTATCTTTTAAGAACTGGTGTTACAACTCATACGTTCATTATTGTCTTTTCTTATTTATTCCTGGAAAACTCAATCACCATTGGTCTCTCTATAAACGGAGAAATAATCTCCTTCTGTCAAACGCATATTTCACATTCTGTCAAGATTACGTTTGGAGCTTCGGCGAAAGGTTTATGTTCGAGGCTTGAGTTCTGGTTGTTGGTTCACTGTTTCGGTCGAGTTCGCTGTCAGATTTCAATCACTGTTTTAGTGTTGAAACGAAGCTACATTTATTGGGATTCTGTTGTTACTAAATAAAATTTGAATACTCAAGGTCCATTCTTACCTTATCTCTGTTATTGTTACATATATATATATGATATCGATCAGTTATTAGATCCCTCGAGTCATTTACCTTCGCTTCAAATTCATAAATGCATCTGTATATTTGTGTTTGCTTGCTTTGTAGTATTTTTTTATTGGTACTTACTATATGATTATGCTTCATAATTTTGCAAGTGTGTTTATAAAAGTCAAATAGAGTGATACGCAAAAGGAGGCATGAACTATGATGATTTTAAAAAATAAATAAAAAATTGATGGGATTTGAGGTAAATTTAGTTTAAACAAATTGATGGGTCCATATCATGCTTTAGTGATTGTTTTGTTTCACAAATAATATCTGCATAGTAGACTTAGGTAGATTTGAATTCCTCTCAACACGATGTCATACTCTCGGCATAGCGTTAGAAGAAAACTTGGGGTTAATCTAATAAAAGGATATTTTGGTAAATAAAAGTTTAGGTCCAATCAATCAAACTCAAATGAGAAAAGAGCACAATGAGATATGGATTTTATTTCAAATTCCGTCGAAGTAAAAGAAAAGAGTGAAAAAACATTGATGAGAAATCGAGGTAGACTGCGATTCATTTCAAGACCCATTATCGAAAGAAATACTTGAAAGAGCTTCAAGGGCTCTTGATCTAAATTCAAATGAAGTTAGAAGTAACAAATCGGAAAGTGCTGCTAACGATAGTCAATTTTCATAAATTTCATCTACAATATTCAAGTTGGATTGATAGAGTTTAAGTACGGTAGATGTTTGTTTACGCACGAAAAAGTTAGGAACGATTCACAAATGCCTCAAAAGACGTGAGACATATTGGAGTAAAAAGTATCCTGGAGAGCTACAAAACAAGAATAAAGAAAGAACAAAAAAGTATTTGCTCTACTGTTTTTTCAGGGGAGTTCTTGGACACTTCGATTATATAGGTATGTTGTATATTTTAAGGCATTCTTTTGAAGTCTATTCACATTGTGTTGATGTATATCTCATTTTTTTTAAAGCTAGCTAGGTTTTTATTTTTCATTTTCATCTTTTGTAGGTTATTGTGGTTGAGCTTGAGTCTGGCATATACTTACGATGATGGATGCTTAAGAAAGTTGAAGCGACGGAAAAGTCAGGGCTTTAGAAATTAGAGATACACACCAACGAAGATAGTTTTATTTTCACTTTTGAATCAACTGTTAATGTCAACTTATTTCTTGTATGCACAAGTCCACTCCTTAAGCTACTTACCCATTTTCTCTTTAGGTCTTGACTTGTGATGGAAATCTAGGATGACACACGAGGAAGATGAAAAAAGAAGCTGGAGAAGAAATTTTCTGAAAGAGAGGACTACCAAAATTTGTAGTAGAAATATTCAGTTGAGTTTTTGCTTTTAGTCTTAGTTATGAAGTTTAAGGTCGTCTTTTAGCTTATTTTTTTAACTGCTTTACAATGTAATGATATCTAATATCTTTGGGTTTTACCCTCAATTTTAGCACAGAACTCATTCATTAAAATCAAAATCGAGGTTACCTGAATTTTTTATTTCTTCCTTTCTCAAAAAATTGTTAAAGAACATCATTTTATAAATTTATTGATGATGTATTTTGTGTCTGTGCGAAGCGCGGGTAGTTTTACTAGTATGTATGTAAAAGGAGGAATTTGAAAGACGACTATTGTTGAGTTTATTTATTTATTTTGAGACAACTGCATTGTTGCTACTGTTGCAGGTAGAGAAGTTTTAACATTATTGTTTGATGCCAAAGAAACTCTAATACGGTATCCGGGCCATATTTTTAATTAGTCATCCCCCTAAATAAGTATTAACTTCCGTTACCCATATTATTATTGTTGTGCTCTGTGGTTTATCGACCAGACTTCATTTGTTTGTGTGTTGTAGGCTTGCGACACTTTTCCGTGGTCGTTTCTCCTTAATTTGTATGCTTCAACTCTTTCACTAGATGATATAAACTTCTCCTAAAAAAATTAATGGAGCTTCTTTTCGTGAGATTATTGTTGTTGTCGTCGTCTTTATTTTTGTCTGAAGTGATAATATATTTTAGTATTTGAATATGAGAAAATACGTTATTCCGTAAATTTAATGAGATATTTTATGATCGCGTGAAGTGCGGATAATTCACTAGTTAGTACAAAATAGAGAAAAAACTATGAAAAGTTCAATGGGGCATTTCCCAAACCAAAAAAGGCCAAAAATGCCCCTAGACTATCTCTGAAAGTCTAAACCCTTCATCCATCTATTTTGCTAAAAATACTCTTTCACTCACCTTTTTTAGCTACCGTAAAAAAACTAACAAACTTCTTTTTCATTTATTTTAAATTACTTCTTAAATTTCTCTAAAAAAATTTCTCCTTTTCTTTTTAAAGTGAAAATTGAGGCTCAGATTTGCCTTACGCTCTGGTATAATTCTTTTAATTATTATTTATTATGTGTCGTATCCGTATTGGACGACATTAAAACTTTTTTCTTTTAATTAAATTCGTAGCCACCTAATACAACTAACTTTGTCATAAAACATACAAAATATTTTATTTGTCCATAAAAACAACAAAAATATTTTGTTTGTTCATTTCTTGTTGTTTTGTTCATAACAAATTAATTTGATGAACCGATTAGTAACCTTAATTTTATTTTTTATTGTTTTTGTTCATAACAAATTAATTTTATTTTTTTTCCTATTTGTGGTGAACAAATAAAATAATTATATGTTTTATGACCAAGTTTGGTGAACAAATAGAATAATAGTTTTATTTTTCGTAGTTTTTGTGGCGAACAAATAAAATAATTTTTCATGAACAAATAAAATAAATTGTATGTTTTTTGACAGATCTAAGCCTCAATTGTCACTTTAAAAAAAGAAAGAAAAAAACAATTTTTTTTTTCTAACAACTAAAAAATAAATAAGATGCATGTCAGTTTTAACAACACAAAAATGAGTCAGAAAGGTGGGCCGGTGGATGTTATTAGCCAAATAGGTGAACGAAGATTATATTTAAACCTTTTGAGATAGTCCGCGGACATTTTATGCCCTTTTTATTACCAACTCCCTCTTATTTAGAGTTGTCCGACTGTTTGTGATCCAAGACTGACTTGTAGGTGTTCAGTAGTCTTCTGAACTGATTCAGCTATTGGGCCGACATCCTCTCCCCCGACCTCGAGGAGGTTGTTGAGGGAGTTGGTTAGACGTGTGGTCTCTCCCCTTGGACTCGGTAAAAGGTAGCTAGATAGGTCCACCACGTTGTTCCGAAGGGTGGATGCTCAGCCTGCAAGGGGCTTGTATGCCGGTTAGCCCTTGGGTGTTTGGTCATCCTGTGGAGGCCATCTCCGGTTTTCAATCTGGAGTCCATACGTTCGACGCACTGGCATGTGCAATTTCTTACCATCATATTTAATCCCCTATTTGCTAAGGCTGAATCAGGTTTGCCTTGGTAATTGGAAGCCGCCAAATCGAAAAGTGCTCCAAGTTTTGAATTTAAAAATGTGTCTTTTTTGCAGGTTGGGTCTTTCCATTGGCGACCGTGCCGGCTTGGATTATAAGTCTGCTTTGTAATGTTGAATCTCTCCTTCATATGTATTTTTCTGCCACCTTGAAAGTGCGTTATCATATCCTATAAAAGCAATATTTTTTCCTCGTATTTCTCGTCTTTCTTGAATCTTGTTATTAAATTTGCTTTCCATAGCCATGATTTTCCCTAGAGTTTTCTCAATCAGGATGAACCTCAATGTGGTCGATCCGTGGCCTGAGGGATTAGAAGGCCAAACGTTGTTTGAATTTTACCACCGTACCAAACCCTTACAAAACGTCCGAAGAAGCCTTTCCCCTTAACGAACATTTGGAAGAGGCAAGGGGAGCAATAGTAGGTTGGCGAGCCGTCAGTGACTGTTCAAGTTGATCGTAGCTCTAACGTCGGTCACGTAACAGATAAGTTACAATAAGGAGGAAAGCGGCGAGTGGTTGTGGATGGTGATTTTGGGGTCAGCTTCTATCCAGGGAAAAAACCAGGGTACTGTCTCGAAATCCTACCTCACTCTAAGTATGGTTGGCCGATGGTTATCTTCTTTTGCCTTTGCGATCTTCGTTGGCCTTGAATAGGAGACTTCCTTCAAAGGTCCCACCTTCTTTCAAGCGGCCAGTTTACGGACCCACGTGATGTTAGCTCAGTGGCTCTTGAGTTTTGCGGGGGAACTAGAGAGTATGTTGTGGTGAAGCTTGAGTCGAATTCTGCCAGGAAGGCTGTCACTATTTCCCATCCCTCTTCGTATTCTATCGGGAATGACCACGTCCCCGACCTTGTGCGGGTCCTAATGCATCCGGTCGCTGGGTGTTCTCGGCGGGGGGCTCAACTTGTTTCACGTTCATTCCAGGTAATATGTTGTTTCTCATTTCTACTTTAGTTTGACAATTTTCTGCTTTTTCCTTTGTTATAACACTTTGGCTGCTATGTTTCTGGAGTAAGAGGTGAAAAAGTTATATAGAGAGAAACGCCTCTTCTCACGCTTTATTGATCGCGCATGAAAAGTCGTCCAAGGCCGTAAGGTGATAACAAAAAAGGACGAGAAGTTGAAAGTTGTCTTGAGGCGGAAGAGGTTGCTCGTTCCTATATGGAGGGGACCTTTGGTTCTTGGAAGAAGATCGTTAGAGAGGTTATGGAGGAAGTTTCAGATGTTTGCGCCATAGTTGGCCTTCTGTCCACTTCTCAGGATGTTTTGTTAGGCAATGAAAGTGAGGTTTTCTTTGAGGGTGATGCCTTGAGGTGCCGCATCTAAGGGCTCGAGGCTGAGGTATTTTCTGCTTCTGCACATCATTTTTTAAGGTTTCCAAGGATGCCATGGCGAGTTTCTTGAGGAAGACTCTTACCTGTGACAAAGCTCGGTCTGTTGTTGACGAGTATGACTTTTTTCTATATCAAAGCTTCTCCTATCGTTTAAAGACCCTGGGATGCGCTCCCTCTTCGGGAGGATGATGATGATGGTGGTGCGGTTCCCGAGGGCCATAATTGTTAGCCTTTTTTTTAAAAAAAAATTTAAATGTTTTTGTGAGGAGTCATGTCGTCGTTGTTATGAATAAATGAAAGTTGTTTTTTCTTTCTTTTTATTTTGCTCTCGGATGTACTTTGCGCCTGCGGCAACTCCGAAATCCCGAATCAATTTTGTGCCCTTATGTTGATCCATGTTGATAGTACTTCGAGTGTGGGAAGTCTTTTATGTGAAGAGGGGCATGCATGTCTTGTTTTATAGGAGAAATTTGCGAATAATGAGTTCCATGTGTAAAGAGAGACTAGTGCAGGTTATTTGAAAGAACTCGGGGGCCGTTTGGTAGGAGGGATAGCATGGGCTGTATTATTAATTCAATGGGATTGGAATTAATCCTATGTTTGGTTGGTGGATAATCTTTTTTATATCCTATCCAATCCCATGTAGATGGGATAAAAGGTGGGATAAGATGGAATTAGTAATCCCACATAATGGGTGGGATTAGTAATCCCATCTTATCCTACCCAATCCCATCTACATGGGATAACTTATTCTCCTACCAAACGATCCATCGGAGTGTGATGAGTACCTTATACAAAAAGAGAGTGTGTCGATTTCTTTCAAAGAACTCCGAGTTTGACAAGTCCCTGTGTAAAAGATAACTCATATGTGTTGGGTTCAAGGCAACATGTCCATAACAGCTAGCATCTTCCGTATTGGCGGGCCCAGATTTGAAAATATTTGTCGGTTCTTTAATATTTGTCCTTCCCTAAGTTCTTTTGGAAGATCACTGGTACGACTCCACCCGCCACAAATCTTTAGGAGACTTTTGGCGCTTGTCGATGCGGAGGGACCTGTCAAGGCTCTTAAAAAATATTTTCAAAAATATTAAGGCCTCTATAGATGAGAAAATTAAAAATTAATATTTTTGTCCATACCAAACACACCCTTATTTTGTGGAATTTTTACGCTGTACACCTACTCAATCCAAAAATATTACTCCCTCCGTTCCAAAAGATTGTTTTAACGAAACACAAAGCTTCAAAATAAATAAAAACTAAATTTATGGTCCCAACACATGCCTTGATATTTATGTGACAATCTTTTTAATGCATCAAAAAGGAAAAGAAAGACAATCTTTTTGGGACAGAGGGAGTACCTATTTTTACCATTTAAAATAGTTATACAAAATATTTACTCCGCCAAAAGTAGTTAACCGCCCACCCATCACAGCACAAAATACATCTCTTGTTTCTTCTACATAATTTTACATTGATAAGGTTCTAATTGGAATCTCATGGCTAAAAGTTGGAGAGTTTCTGGGTTGAGGACGCGACAAAGAGTGGCGTCGGGTGGCAAGGTAGTGCTTAAACTTGTAGTTAGATGCTAATTTGAGAAGATTTAAGAGAAGAGAGCTCAAAACACCATTATATCAACTTGTGAAAGCTTGAAAAATATAAATGGTGTTGAAATGTGAACCTTGTCTTGGAAGAAGGATTTTTTATTTTTATTTTCGTGATACATGAATTATCCTGGTATATGAATTAAGAAGGTTAGGGCTCGTTTGGTACAAGGGACAAGAATAAATAATCTCCGGATTATATTTTTTAGATGAGTTTATCTCACATTTAGTTGGGATAAAATGACGGTGTAACTAATCCCCGGATTAGTTATTCTGGGATTGTAGTGTTATTTTATTCCTGTGGGAGGGAGGAATAATTAATCACAGGATAACTTGTTTCCAACCAAACGACCCCTTAATGTGTTAGTCTTAGATACATGCATTATTTTATTTAAGAACTAGGGAATAGGAAAAGTTTAGAATTAAATTATGATACATGTACTAGAATAGGTATATGTTAGAAGAACTCCTATAAGTAGCTAGGTACTACAACATATTATTCAAGTTAAGTTGGTGGAATAATATATTCCCCACTTCTTTTCAAAGAGAATGATTGATTTTGTAAGTCAAGTGGAGTGAAATAAAGATTACCTCGTTTTCAAGAGAGAATTTGACTGATGAGAGTTCTTCTCCTCCCCCGATCTTTCAACAAATGGGTGTTTGATTATTTGTTGATGTTTGGTCCTATTTGGGTTTGTTTGGATTATTGTTTGAAAGACGTGTTAAAATTTTCGCTCATTTGGAGTCGATTTCTACAATTTGTGTGAACAGGTTTTGAGAAAGACTCGAAGAGCTTGTTGAAGTTGAATGAAGAACATTAATATACAGTTTTGTTATATTGATATAACACTGGTATAATACTATAATGCCAAAAGATTTGCAACAATGAAATTAAACACTAGTATGCCTTTTTGTTTTATTGTATGGTGTACAACTTACACATCAATATGCGATTCATATTTTGTATACTTTTATGGTATACAGTTTACTGCATTATTATATAGCTTACTGCAATAATATGCTGCAATATTATACTTCTACAATATATGGTTTGCAGCAATAGTGTATTGCTACATTATAAAACACAATTTAACAGTGTAGTGTAACTGGTCCTCTTTCTAATTTTTCTCATAGTTCTTTCAAATACTTTTTAGACCAGATGTTTAATTTGATGGAGTTCCCAAAATTATTCTTCCCTGCACCAGAAGTAGATGTAGGAATACACATAAAATAGTATATACCTATTTGGTATATTTATAAATCATTTTGGTATACTACTATGACAATCAGTTATTTTCTGATCAGATATAGAGAAAAATAATAGGAGATAAAGAAATGAAAAAAAGGAGAGAAAAATCACGAATAAAAGATATCATATTATATCAGTTTTTTTTTTATCACTTATATAGGTTAAAAAAAGAAGAGATAAAACGAATGAAAAACTAATAAAACAATGAAAAGGAGAAAAAATAAAGAAAAAGGCATATTATATTAGTTATTTTCTGATCGCTGATATTAAAAAAAGAAATAAAAAAGGAGAAAAAAATGGTGAAAAAAAGTATGCAGTATCAGTTAGAGAAACAAAGGAAAAGGATAAAAAAGGAAGAAAGATTTAAAATGGAGAGGAAAAATTTATGCTATGTCAGTTATATTTCTAACCACTGAACATATATGGAAAAACAATGAAAAGGAAAGAAGAAAAAAAGAAAAGGAGATTATAAAATAAAAAAAAATAAAAAATTGGGTTCGCTAGGTAGTAATTGCACGGTTTGTCCATCAAATGGATTGATCTTTAATTTTTATCCTCCAAATGGGCTGGTATTTAATTTTTGTCCATCAAAATCGAACTTATATCTATAGAGGCATAAGTTACGCATTATAATATCCACGAGTCATGTCAGCGCCCTTTAAAGGACTTATGCCCCTATAGACATAAGTTCGAATTTGAAGAGAAAAAATTAAGACCAGCACAAAATAGGGCCAAAAGTGCAAAAGGTCAATTTGACAAACAAAATTTACTTGTCATAGCTATCTCTAAAAAGTATTATTCACAATAACTATTTTTTAATTTATTTATATTTCATAGCTACATTGATTTTCTAATTTACATATGATAGCTATACCAAATACATAGAGTTATTCTACTGTATGAAGTTTCTCCCTCACATCTCTCTCTCTCTCTCTCTCTCTCTCTCTCTCCCCTTTCCTCTCTCTTAAACCCATACTCCTCTTTATCATCTTCTCTCTCCACCGAAACCCTAGCCACAAATTAGTGAACCCTAATTTCCATTCTCTGTGTTCTCTGCCTCAATATTCACCATGTTAAGAAGCAAAAAAACCAGCTTAGAATCCACACAACAAGTTGAAGAACCACAAGAGATTAAACAAGAACTTGATGTTGAACAAGAAGAATACGAAAACGATGTCGTAGAAGAAGAAACAGTACATGAAGAAGATGAAGAAGAACTAGATCTCGAAGACGAGAACCGTAAAGCGGTGATGATGAGATCCGCCATCGTCATTGTCGAGTCACCAACAGAATTCTTCCACCAGCGAGCAAATCTTTGAGGGGTTGGATCTAAGGCTTGTATTCATTTTTGAGGAGTGGAGACAATCCCAAATTGAGCAAATACACCTGCTCATCATTCTTCTTCTTGTATCTCAAATCCGAGTATATTTAAGTGTATTCCATGGCTTCTTCTCCTTCTTGTATCTCAGATCTGAGTGTATTCATCATTTTTTTAGTGTAAATATAAGTTCAATGTATTTGACTGATTGTATTTTGGGCAAACTAGATCTATTTGACTGTATGTGTTGTTTGAATGATCTATATACATATGTTTGTATACAATTTTTCCGAATAAATACGGTGTATCTGAATTTTTCTTATTTGTATACAAATTTACCTGTCATTGTTTGATACACCCGAATACACTCTATAGCAGTGAAATACTAGTCGACGACAGCTCAAATACATTAAAATACAGTCTAATACATTCAGCCTCGGCGAGGACCGATGGCAACCTTGCTAATCGGAGCTCGAATACATTCAAATACAACTAAAAAAAAAAGGATACATCAATATATAAATACACTGGAATACACAACTCCTCCGTTTATTTAAATAAACTGGAATAAAATCATTTTGAATACACATTTATTCAAAGAAATTACGGTTGCATGTATTCAAATACACGCGACATCAAATAAGGTTGGATACAACTAAACAATGTATTCAAATACACTCAAAGACAGCGAATTGCCCTAAACTCGCTACAAAATGTAAATACATAAAATGTAGCTACGAATTGTTAAAAGCTCTTAAAATGTAGTGGTTTATGTAAATTGCCTTTTTGAGAAAGGTTGGGATGGTTTAAGGCCTCAAGTGGCCCAAGAAAAATACTATGATGCCCAAGTTGGATAGTTGGCAAATTGCCACAGTGGCCCAAGAATGAACGAGCGAGTGAATGAGATTAGAGGAATTGAAATGTATATATCCCTGCTAATAGTTTTTGGTAGGATTTTAGCTAAATATTAGGCTTAGCACTATAGTCGAAATAAATTGGCAACAAATAGCGTAATCTTGATTATAAAGTGAAACTAGATGATTTAACGTGCCGACAAAGGTTACAATCAATTAAATTAGTTATACTTCCGTTGGACTGGAAAAAGTTAAAGATTGCAACATGTCAACAGGGATTGAAATCGCAACTTGGAGTTTATCAGTGTTAGAATCTCTTCATATCTACAATCTTGAAACCGCAACTGAACTTGGATCTAGATATTTAACTAGTTGTAACAGTGTGTGGTTGAAATTTGTTGAAAACGCCTAGGCAAGGTTATCTAAAATTTTTGAAGAAGATTCAAGGTTATTGACCTAATTTGGAGTCAAAATTCGGACTTCAAAACATCACTACATAGAGTATATAATATGTGTATACCGTATATTTCATATACAAATTTTCATGAATACATACATACAGGCTGGAGATACGTGGATATACATGAAATGTATGTACACATATACTGATAAGATACATAATATACGTGGCGATATACACTAACATAAAACCACTATAATTAGCACAACATGACTAGAAGACACTTCAAATCCAACATGACTAGAAGACACTTCAAATCTTCTCCAAATGAGCTCAGATTTAAAATGTAGCTTCACAAATATGCTCCAAAGCTACAGTCATTCGATTTAACAACACTTTTCAGATTTCAAATTTCAAATCCTCAAACCTTCAAATTTCATTTTTCCAACTTCCCTTCGCTTATATTCTCTACAAACATTTTGCCAACTTCCCTTCGAATATAAATACAAATCCAGTAGCGAAGGAGTGAGTGTGTGTGTGTGTGTGTGTGTGAGAGAGAGAGAGAGAGAAGACGGGGTTTTATGATTGAATTTGTAGCTGGCTATATATATTTTACTAATTTGTTACTCCCTCTATCCCAATTTATGTGATATAGTTTTACAAGACACAGGATTTAAGAAAGAAAGAAAGACTTAAACAGAAGACTTTTGAAACTTGGGGTCTAAAATAAGTCATAGATAATTGTGTGACTGTAAATCATTTCATTAAGGGTAAACATGAAAGTTTTAAGTTAAATTACTTCTAAATATAGAAATGTTTCACTCTTTTTTAGACAGACTAAAAGAAAAATGTGTCACATAAATTGAGACTAATGGAGTATTAATTATCAAATTGGGTTATTGGGTGCTATTAAAGAAAAGTATCTACTTTGTACCATTTAGTGAGCAGAGCGAACATAGGGTTGATTTCTTATGAGATTATGTATTCTGGTCATGTGGATTGAGATACTAATAAACTTTGAAGGCAAAAGATTACATCACGCTTTTGCTAAGTGTCTTTTTTAATTTTAAATATTTGTATGTTGGTAGAAAAAAATAGAGAGTTGATAGGGTTTGAGAACCATAAATTTTGTAATATCAAAATAATGTCCAAATAAAAAAAAATGAATAGTAAAAAATTGGTTGATTAACATAAATAACCACTTAATGGCATTGTATTTATAAGTTGCTCACCTTTTAAAAATTCGACCAGAGACAGGAAGCTTGAAAATGACCATATAGTCTGAAGTTAAAACATTCAAAAAGATCACGAATCTGATTTTGCAAAAGTGATCAACTTCTGAATACAAGATCACATAATTGGCCACCCGTTATATTGCGAAAAAAGTCTTGTACTAATTAGCACAACTAACTAATTTGAGATTTGGGCATATTAATTCCACCTGTGGGCTTCTAGTTTGCCCTTTTCAGCGAGATTGTAAAAGGACTGTGATACTTAAATCACAAATACTGCTCCATCCATCTCAAAATATTGTCGTCCTTACTAAAAATATTTGTTGTTTTATGTACCCAAGATAAAATTAAGTAGCGTTTTCCTATTTTACCCTTGTATTAATTACATCAATGGGCTGATTTTGTGAGTTCACATACCAATATTTAAGAGGTTTCATCATTAAAGGAGTAAATATTTATTGAGGAGATAGAACATGATGAAATATGTAAGGAGGGTAAAATAGTCAAAATACTACCCTTATAAATGTTTTCTTAATGGGCGTGCAAATGAAAATGCGACAAATATTTTGAGACGGAGGGAGTAGTTTAGGAGACTTATGGGTTTCTCCTTACTGAAAGATGATCTGCAGCAACCACTATTCGTGTCACCAGTCGCCGGGAATCCTCACGAAACGGATGAATCCTCTTTGGCCATAGTCTAAAATAGCGGTGTTCATGGATCGGGTTGGTTCGAATTTTTTAAACACCAAACCAAACCAATTGCGTCGGGTTTTTAAATTTATACACCAAACCAAACCAATAAAATTTGGGTTTTTCAACCTCGGGTTATTCGATTTTTTTTTTCTGGAATAGTCTTGATGCAAAACATATAACTAACTTCAAATATTTCTTTTGTCCTAGTAAGATACATTCAAATGTACGGAGCATCCATTCTTCCATATACTTTAGTTAAAATTCTGGATTCTTGGCTAACATGTCTGTTCTAGAAAAGGTTTGAAACTTTCCGGAGGAGCAGGCCAAAAGGCCATATTGAAAAGTTATTTTGTCAAAAGGCCATAACTGTTCAAAAATTAGTGCTTTGGCCATCATTTATGACGTCAGCATGTCAGAGATGTGTTGTCAAATCCCAGTCCCAAAGTTTTGAAAACTACACTTTGGCCCCCAACCCCCAACATTTTAATTACACCAAAAAAAATAAACAAATAAAATTTCCCTCCAAAAGCTCCCGATTTACCCACTTTTCAGATCTCGTTTCCGGCAAAAATTTCGGTTATTCCGGCTAAAGTTCCGGCTTTTCATTAAAAAATCAATCCCCAGCGACTTCGTATGGCGTCGATTGCAGTCATAAACTATAGCCGTAGTCTATTATCCATTTATTATGGCGTCGATTGCAGTCATAAACCATAGTCGCAGTCTATTATAGATTTATTATGGCATCGATTTCAGAATATATTATTGTAGGTAGTGATTACATGGGTGAATGGAAGGAGACCTCAAAATGTTGGAATTGGATTTCTATGAGCAAGGTGACAAGATGATCCTGACAGTGATGACAAAGAGTGTACAGACAAACAAATAAAATTAAAAACAAAAAAACCCCGAACCCCAAATTGCACAAATCCAAGGGATCGTGGATAGGTATACCATAAACCGATCGTCGTCAATAGCTAACAGTTATCATTTAAGCTCGACTTCACGCATGGTCAATAATTTTCCACATGTTATGTATAGACCAAGGAATATATTTGTCTAAAAATCCACAAGTAAATAAAATAAAATAAATAAAAGTATATGCCACAATTTAAATATTATAATAACATTTTAATACACCATATGGGAGTCTCCATCCATTGAACACATGATCAAAAGAGTTTTAGGACAAGTAATGGTACTTAAAAGGCCAATATTTGTCTAAATAATCATAAATAATTTTTTATTAAAAAAGGACATACCACTATTTAAATATTATAATAACACTTTAATACACCATATGAGAGTCTCATCCATTGAACACATGATCAAAAGAGTTTTAGGACAAGTAATGGTACTTAAAAGGCCAATATTTGTCTAAATTATCATAAAAAAAAATTTAAAAAAAAAGGACATACCACTATTTAAATATTATAATAACACTCTAATACATCATATGAGAGTCCTCTCCATTAAACACATGATCAAAAGAGTTTTAGGACAAGTAATGGTACTTAAAAGGCCAATATTTGTCTAAATAGCCATTAATTTTTTTTTTTTAAAATGGACATACTACTATTTAAACATTATAATAACACTTTAATACACCATATGAGAGTCCCCATCCATTAAATACATGATCAAAAGAGTTTTAGGAGAAGTAATGATACTTAAAAGGCCAATATTTGTCTAAAAAGAGCCGTAAATAAATAAAATAAAATAAAATAAAAAAGTACATACCACTATTTAAACATTATAATAACATTTTAATAAATCATATAAGAGTCCCCATCCATCGAACACATGATCAAAAGAGTTTCAGGACAAGTAATGATACTTAAAAGGCCATTTTTATCTAAAAAGGCCATAAACAAAAATAAAATAAATAAAAGAACATGTCACTATTTAAACATTACAATAACACTTTAATACAACATATGATAGTCCCCATTCATTGAACACATGATCAAAAGAGTTTTAGGACAAGTAATACTTAAAAGACCAATATTTGTCTAAAAAAGACATAAATTAATAAAATAAAATAAAATAAAAAGAGGACATACCGCTATTTAAACATTATAATAGCACTTTAATACATCATGTGAGAGTCTTAATCCATTGAACACATGATCCAAAGAGTTTTAGGATAAGTAATGGGTAATCATAACACTATTATCCAATTAGTCTGACAACAAGCTATTATTTTCAAAGCACAAACTTGTTCTAAGGATAGCCATTACTTGTACTTAAACTCTTTGGATCACGTATCTAATGGATGGGGACTCTCATATGATATATTAAAGTGTTATTATAATGTATAAATATTATCAAGTCTTTTTATTTATTTATGGCTTTTTAGACAAATATTAGCTTTTTAAGGACCATTGCTTGTCCTAAAACTATTATGATCATGTGTTCAATGGATGGGGACTCTCCTATGATGTATTAAAGAGTTATTATAATGTTTAATATCCTTTTTTTAGACAAATATTGGCCTTTTAAGTACCATTACTTATCTTAAAACTCTTTTGATCATGTGCTCAATGGATGGGGACTCTCGTATAATGTATTAAATAGTGGTATGTCCTTTTATTTTATTTATTTATGTATTTTTAGACAAATATCGTCCTTGGTCTATATATAACATGTGGATAATTACTGACCATGCGTGAAGTCGAGCCTAAATGATAACTGTTAGCTATTGACGACGGTCAATTTATGTTATACCTATCCACAATCCCTTAGATTTGTGCAATTTGGGGTTTAGAGTTTGAGGTTTGGCGTTGGGGGTGGAGTTTTTTTTTTTTTTTTTTTTTTTAAATAAAGTCCACTAGGCTTTTTGGGCCTAGGGCTAGTTTTATTAATTTTCTAGAAAGCAAAAAAATACCCCAAAGGGAAAGTATACGTAAGGGGGACTAGGCCTTATCTTACAAGGGGTTGGGGTTTGGGGTTTGCGTTTTTTTTTTTCTTTTTTTTTTTTTCCATTAGACTAGTGCAAATTCAGCATGCTTTTCATTCCGATGGTTGCCTTTATTTCTCTAGTTTATCATCGATCAAAATGGTCTAAAATTGTCATAAGCAGTGAGTTATTATAAACTAAGGTGGTTTATTTCCAATTTGGCTTATAATTGACCCAATACCCCTGGTTTTATTTCGATTGACAGATCACAAATTTCTCTATAACAGTAATAAAACAAAAAAGTCTTAAATTTACAACCTTAACAATATCATTCCCTATATAAAACCAACCAAAAGTTCAAACTCCTCCATTGTCTTTTTTATTGACCAAACTCCTCCATTGTCTCTTCTTGATCAAACTCCTCCATTATCTTATTTGATCAAACACCTCCATTCTCAAATACATAACCATCTGTAACGGTTCGCATTTTCGTGGGCGGGATTAGCGCTCGAAAAAACTACTTCAAAATCGTTGGTGCTCTCGGACTTTGTTTCAAAAGAGTCACCACCTAATTTTTAGGAAATTAGGAAAATCAGTTTTGAAGGGATTATTCATACACCGTGAAAAATCCTTCTTAATCCAAAGTTACGGGTAAGGGTTACGTGATCCCCTAGGGAAGGTGTTATGCACCCTAGTATTAAGGATCTGTACTATACGGTTGACCTTCGAATTCCAATGTGTGAGTATTTGCATGAATTGTTTACTTAGCGTTTATTTCCCGAAAGAAAGCCTGTCATTTTGCATATCATTTTTGAAAAAAAAAAGAATTGAATATATTCCCTTTACATATAGGGTATTTGGGTTCGGATTTATAATACCTGGATTTAATTAGTTCCTTTTATACATAAGGATAGTAGTTTTTCTATATAAAAAAAAAAAGATAGAAAGTTTATTTATTTTATAATGTAGGGCAAATAGGTTCTGTTCATGCCTTGACCCACACATGGACCAGGTTAATCCATCTAATATATTTCTAGAACATCCTTACCTAAACTTTTATTATTATGGATGTATAAAAAATTGGGTCATTTTAATTTTACAAGAAAAAAGAGACTCTTCATAATTTTGTACGTTATCCTTAAAAAAAAAAAAATGAATTGAATTTATTGCCAAATGACTTATATATCTCCCTTAAAAAAGATGCTCGCTATTTCTTTATTGAGTAAAGTCTCAAATTTATTTAAGGCAAAGTTTGACTTGAAGTCCATCTTATATATCAATTATTTACAACGTGGGCCTTTACTCAGAATGGCCCCTATGACAATTGTGAAATTCCCCCTTTTTAATAACATCTTCATATTTGTGTATGTTTTCGCATGTATTTGTTTTCTGCAAATACATGAGCATCGATAAAAAAAGGGCCTTATTAAATGAGAAATTAAGATATTTTTTACCTTCTTTTCCATATTTCTTATTCCCTTTCCTTACGTTTCATATGCAATCTTCCATTCATTTCAAATTTCAAATTAAATCTTGGAAAATACATTGACAAAACAAACACGATCAATCATCGGGTTTTCGTAAAAACACCGTTTTGATTTCACAAATTTCGTCTATTCAAGTTGTATTTATGTGATTCAAAACAACACGATCAATCAACAACCAATGTATTTGAAGTTTTCAATATTGATTTCGTTTTTTATTTACCCATGTATTTGATAGCATAACTAATGTATTTGACGTTTCCAAAACTCCATGTATTTTATATTAAATATCATGTATTTGTGTGATAACATTTGCATCACCCATGTATTTAGTGGTAATGTATTTGAAGTTTTCAATATTGATTTCGTTTTTTATTTACCCATGTATTTGATAGCATAACTAATGTATTTGAAATTTTCAATCAAACTCCATGCATTTTATATTAAATCTCATGTATTTGTGTGAGTAACAATTTGCATCACCCATGTATTTGATGGGATTAATTTGAACAAAATACATAAATATATAGAAAACTTACTATGTGTTTGCGTCTTGTATTTGAAACTAGATGATGAGCGATTTAATTTGAACAAAATACACAAATATATATGAAAAACTTACAAAAATACACCACCAACCACAACAATTGGTAGTTATATCATAGAACAACACAAATACATATATTTTTCGTCTTCTCAAAACCTAAAAAACTTTCTCTCTCCCGCTGTCTTGGCAAAAAAAATCACTTCCACCCAGATTAATTTTGTGGAAGAATAATAACAAAAATAACGAAAATTTCACGAAACAAAGGAGATGGGATAGAACGTGAGTACTTTAAGGCTTCTTTTTCCTTTTTTTTGAAAAAAAGATAAAGAAAGAATATGACGAATCTTCTTGATTGGTGAGAATGAAAGTGAAATTTTTGCAGAAGGGTGAAGAGAGGAAGAAGATGATCATAAAAGGTAAGAAGTTATGAAAAAGGAGAGAGAATGGTAATGTATATTAAGTGATTAATATTGTTACCATTAAAAGGGGATATGGGATTGGGGGTGTTAATTTTTAGGTGTATTTGTAAAATGGTAATTCAAAAATTCTTTGTGTAGCTATGATAGTTAAATTAGAAAAGTATTTAGTTATTATTAGTAATTAAAATAAAAGGTAATTATTACCACTAATTATGTATTAGAAGTAGCTATAACGCGTAAAAATTCCTTTCTTTAATCATAGATTTATATTATAAAGAATCAGGTGGGCTTTAACCAAAAGAAATGTTTTGTATTAGTGGATTTTTTTTTAAAAAAAAACTGCATGGGTTCTGGCCTTAAAAACACCTATTTTGAACATTTGGTTTTCTAAAAAAAGAACTTAGGTGGGCTCTGGCCGAAACTACCATAATTTACCAACTCAGAGCCCAGAAAACGTGTTTCAACAGATGAAAAGGATTTTTTCGTCTAATTTACTCATCCCCTTAATTTTTACACAATGCGTTATCCTATCTTGTCTTCAAAAAAACTTCTTTAGTCTTGTTGTTATTAAAACAAACGCAGTTTGCTACCTATTTTATATTTTTTCAAAATCAGTACGTGTTTTTCCAGATTTTTTCAAAAGAACTATTTTAAGGAGCTAAAGTCAATCTAAACGGCATATGCATCGTTTTACCTAAGATGCCTAATTCGAAACATAAACTATTCCAATAATATTTGAGGGTTTTTACAAGTATGAATACAATACAGAAAAAACACTTTAAGCAAGTAAAGAGGGCATAAATATCTATAAGGAAGGTAAACTAGGGTTGTACAAAACCTCTAATAGCCATTTTCACCCATGGTTGGGCCTTCCTGTCATTTTTACCCATGACTGGGCCTTCAATATATTAGCTTCCCTTTTCTTTTCTTCTTAGACTCAATGAACTTGAAAGAATTTCCCTATTGGGCTTTTGACCCAATAGGGTGGCTGGACCTTGGCCCGAATGGCCATGCAGTAGAGAGGGAAAGAAACCAAAACCCCGGTTAGTTTATATGTTACCTCTCTTATCATATGTATAACTATACACACATACATACACAGTGTCCTATTCAATTTACCAATCCTATCATATACACAAATATACACACACACAAGCATAATATCCTATTTATTCACAAGCTCACATAATGTGCATATGTATTTCCATGTCTTTAAACTCAAACCCCAAACCTAGGTGGTGGGAAGGCAAAGTCATCACCCACTTCATTACGTCTTGCCGAACAAGTTTCAAGAGGTTTCATGAACCTCTGGGCATGGTGACAGTCACCGGGGAAGGTTCAAACCAAGCCCCCCTCCCATCTAAACTGCCTCTCTCAACCAATATAGCCATGGAAGACACAGATCCACATATCCATATATATGTCTTGGAATAAATAGGATAAGTCTAATATACACAGTTAGAGAACAATTATAAGTCAACAAGAACAAATGAGAATAAGGAGAGAAGAGATGGATAGTCTCAGCAGGCAGATTACTCTTATGAACCAAGGCCAAGGCACCAAATATGATTTAAACATAGAAAGAAAGTAATCAGCACGGACACAATGTGGTCAAAACTGAACTAAACCAAATAATCATAATACAAACAATTACACAGAAGAAGCACAGTCCCTAGCAGTGTTGAATCAAGTAGATATGGTAAAGTGTAAAGGCATGTAAACATAGAGTAAACTAGCTTTAAGACATGGTGCAATACAATAGAGAAGATCAGCAATTTTGGCATTTACAGAGAACATGTAGAGTCATTCATACAAAAACTTCAAACAAGCCTAGGTATCCTATGCACAGCCCAAGTAAGTATTCTTGCCATTCTTTAGGGATCATATTTTAAAGTCTAGGTAATTCTCACACAGAATGCAGGAAACAAACAGGAGAACAAAGTGGTAATCCTAATAGAAATGATATGGACAAACTCAAATAGGTGAAATCAGAGTTCCTTTTATTAAGACAGTCATTTATCATTATGCAGTACACAAGGGAAGCAGCTGATTGCTTAATCACTTATGCCATTAACAGAAACAAGAGCATAGGTAGATCTAATTATGCCAAGGGAGTATAATAAGGGTCATGGCATAATCAGCCTCAACAGACACAAGTAAGGTACTTCATTATCTTCCGCAGAGTTCAGTTAAAGGTTAAGACACAAACAAATTGGAATTCAAGCCAAGATCAACTGTAGGCAAGCTAAGAGACTTTGAGCTCTAATGATTCTATGTAGAATGTACAGTTCTAAGTACAACAACTACATCTTTACACACACCTTAAGCAACTAGACATACCCAAAATCCCAAGTATGCACAGAAGATCCAACATTTGAAGTTCAGAGTTTGAAATCCCTTTTAGACCTTTTCCCTGATCCTATTCTATCGCAGAAGGAAACAAGTTGATTTTTTAAAAGAGGATGCACATGATTTAGACACATTCACAAGTAGTGGCCTACTCCTAGTTTTCATTTCTTCAAACTGGACAAGTATTCCTAGCTCACCTAGTATTATTTCTAAGTTCACTTGTTGTTAATGTATCCTTAGCTGGTTTTTCATACTGCACAAAGGGGAAACACACCTATTCAGCAGGACTAGTTTCATTTTTTTTTATCTTCTAACTGGATTTTAGACTAACAAACTCAAGGATACACCTCAAACATGATATATTATCTAGAGTATCACAAAGAAGTGGTCAAAACATATCCATAAGACACTATGCTGCCACTCTAAGTTGAGGTAAGCCACTGCTTTCCTTTCTTTTAATGTCTTAATGCTTCTTAGAAAAAAAAGAGAGGAGAAAACAGACCATCTTTCAAACACAAATGAAATCAAATCAATGCACACAGAACTTACATATAGATCTTAATTATGAACCCAGCCTGAAGAGGTATTAGAGAGAATGTTATAACTGATCATGTTATCTACATAAAAACATCTCTTGCCTTATTTTCCAACAACCACTATTCCTATTTGAAGCCTTTTCCTCTTTCCAATTTTAAGCAATGACTGCAATCTTTCAAATTACTATACATTATCTAGCCTAGTCATCCCATCCCTGAGACATATCTGAGCAAGTAAACAGAGTTTATTTAAATTCAAAAATCACACATCAATTCCAGGTTTAACCATCTAAGTGATCAATTATTAATGCACAAGAAGTTCATTTTCAGGATCCATTTAACTCAGCAAAATGGAAAAGAAAACACCAAGTGTGCAAATGTAGCAGGTTACACCCCTATAGACTTGTGGGGCATGCCATGACAATCTCTTATTTTGAGAAGAAAGATACTATGGGTCAAGTGATACCTGACCCTTTCTCAATCTTCTCCTAAGATGTCTTTAAAAGATTTCCCCATTAGTCAAGTGGCTTTAACTCACACATCTACACTTGTGGTCCTCTTTTCTTACGCTTGAGAATTTATCAAAAGGAGACTAGACAGTTCATTTATTAAAGCCAATCTTTCTTAAAGTTTCAGCTACATTTTCCCCTCCTCTTTCCTTTCTTTTTATCCTCTTCTTTTACTTTGACAGGACTTATAAAATCTTACCTACTTATCTTTATCTTTTAAGCCTAAAAAATCAAGAATTATGAGTTATTATCAAACCATATGCTTCATTCATGCAAAAAGAGGAGAAAAACAGACCTCATGTTTCAAAAGCAAACTTCAATCCCTAAACTGTTCAGGACTTGACAAAACATGACCAAACTACTTCATTTCACCCTTCTCCTAACATTTTAAACTTGTTAAATTTGAACACTTAGGATCATCTATTAAACTAGGATCAATTCATGAATAAATATTAATGCAGATGGATGAGTGTATGGCATACTAATCCGCTTTCATGATACAAGTTTCTTCACTAATTAGATAAGACAAATGATGGGGATAGGAAAACAAACAAGAGATCAGAGATAGCAGAACAAAATTTTCATCCTTGACAACTATTTCCTTCCATTTTATATCTTTCAACTCCCAAAGTGATCACTAATCAAGTTACAGACTAATCATCATCTTTCTAGCTAATTAGACTAATTAAATTGATCTTAATTAACTTCAAGTGATGACTTGATCCTATAGTTCCTAAAAGTTGATCCTTTCCTTTTCCTTTTTTCCTTTTACCAAACTTCTTAACACTTAGGGACATACCATTTTCAAATGTAGGACTTGTGACATGGATTATACAAGAGAGGTTATGAATATCCTATGTTTAAGCAAACAAGTTCAGAAGCATTTGTCAAACCAAAGAAAAACAAATTTCATACTCAAGATCTTTAATTACATTAGTTTTAAGATTTGCTACAAAACATAGGCAATTTAGCGCACACTCTGGCCTAAACTAAATGAGAACATGATCACAGGTGTTTCCATTAACAGTTTACCAACCCACAAACTCAAACTGA
Organism: Lycium ferocissimum; assembly: GCF_029784015.1. Lineage (NCBI taxonomy): Eukaryota > Viridiplantae > Streptophyta > Magnoliopsida > Solanales > Solanaceae > Lycium > Lycium ferocissimum. The sequence continues at coordinate 53,526,284 of NC_081348.1, read as the reverse complement.
ACCTGATTCCATTTTTAATCTTCACATTAGTTGATAAAAAGATGCAAACTGTTAACTCATCCTATCTTTATTCTATTCTATATGAGTAAAGTCATTTAAGAAGGAAAGAGAGAGAAAATGAATGTTAAAGGTACCTCATCCACACCATTTCACAATTGACATAGAAACATTTAAGTCACATAAACAAATAAACCACCATGAAATCCAATCAACCTATTTCAAATGAGTTTCAACACAGCATTCAAACTGATTTTACTATTTTGTCTCAAATGAATCACAAATCAACCATACAACTAAATGGGACAGCCTTTAGCAATAAGAACCATCATTAGCAAACATCAAACAACAAACAGTCTAACTAAAGCAAATACACCTAGGCTAGACCAAATTCTAAATAAAGAAATAAAAAAGAATCAAGAGTTACCTTTTATGTGCGCAACCAAGAAAAGAATGGACTTGGGAGCCTTATGCTTCCAACTTCAACACTCAGCTACGTGAAATTAAAATAAAGCAAGAAAATATTTTAGAACTGAGAAAAACCCCAACTATTTCAGTCAAAGTATTAAAATTTTATTCAGAAGTTTTTGAAAATCGAAATTTTCAACTTTCAAACTTTTCCTCTATTTTTTCTATCTGCCTAATTTTCCTTCTTATTGTGACCCCCCCCCCCCCTTTTTTTGTGAGAGTAGAACCCCAAAAATTCATCCAAGGTTAATACTAACGATGTGGGACAAATCCCATTTCCAGAACCAAACACTCAGCAAATGAAATCAACGACCCAGATCTAAAGTAAAGGCAACAAATTCAGTCAGATTTAACCCTTCTTGGGTCGATCTGAATCAACAGTCAAGAACCAATAGGAAATCGCGAAAAACAATAAACAATATAACCTAAAAGCAAAAGAAAATCGCAAGTTTGACTGAAAATCTGAAAAATGAGTAAAAACAAAGATCTATTACCGTGTTTGGATAAAAAGATCATGAAATCGAGTGGAACATTAAATGTTTTCACCATAACGAACATGCAATAGCTGTATTGATCAACTATACTCTGCAACTTTGCCATTTTTGGTGGAGAGAGAAGATGAAAACTCAAGGCGGCTAGGGTTACATCGAAGAGGAAGAGAGAGAAAGGGGGCGGGGGGGGGGGGGGGGGGGTTCATTTTTAAAAAAAAAAATGATAAATGAATTAAAAGGGAGTATACCCCCCCTCTTATATGTTATAAGGAATTGGGCCGGGTCTCAGCCTGGCTTGGGCAGGACTCGGCCCGAATTTGAAGTATTAAAAAGAGGCCCTATACATATATATATACACACACACTAAGTGTACACATACATATATATATATACACACAAAGTGTACACACACACATATATATATATATATATACACACACAAGGTGTACATATATATATATATATATGTGTGTGTGTGTGTGTGTGTGTGTGTGTGTATACTTGGTGTATATATGTATACCTGGTACACATAAAAAGATAAATAATTAAATAAAGATCAAAATTGATGAAATTTTAATTATAGAAAAAATTAGGACATAATCATTTTATTAAAATAGTTTAAAATTGACCAAATTGTGTTAATGGGCCTAAAATTACGAACATAGGCTTAATTAATTCTAATCTGACGGATCATTTCAATTATGGCCTTGTTTGACCTAATTAGCAAATTTTGAAACTAAATTGCATTAATGACCTTAGCAAATTATATATATATATATATATATATATATATATATATATATATATATATATATATATAATGTGCATTAATTATCATATAATTAATTGATTATCTTAATTAAAACATTTATGGACAATTATGCACATTTTTTGACAAATCATGCAATTATGCAAAAGTTAGAGATTTAAAGGGTTAAATAGTTAATTACTCAAATTACTTAAATTACTCAAACTTCATGGATTAAAAGGAATAAAGTATTCGTAAAATTTTTATTTTTGACAATTAAGTAAATGATTATCTTTTGAACAAAAGACCCCTTTTCTCTTTTTTTTTTTTTTTTTTTTTTTTTTTTTTGATTAAATTTAACAAGCATCTCATAAAACATCATAAAAGTACCCATTAATTCTAAATATATTTATGATGCCATGAAAATCCCTTTTTATCACTTTAAGTGAGTAAAATATTGACTTGAACAATTTATATAAAAACCATTTAAACCTTTTAAGATGCACAACTCATTTTATTTATTATCCAAGGACTCTGAGTGATTGAAATAAATTATGGGAGGTCAAAAATTAGGTGTCAACGCCGTCATTCTCAACTCTACTATCAACACTTCTATCGCTTTATCACCATCACTACACTCGTCAATGGAGTCCGGGTAGGACTCACTCTCGGCCTTTGCGGCTTCTTTTCTTTTACATCTCGGCTAACTTCTTCACTTTTTTTTAATCCTTGTGATCCGTAGTAGAACGGTTTTGAACCATATCACCGTAATCGGGAGATTATTTTCCCTCTTCTTCCTCTACACCCAGGCATTTATACGATCTATATAAACAATACGAAATTTGTTGAACCATGATATAAGAACCATCACTCTATAAATTTACCCTATTTTAACCGGGTTAAATTAATAAGACAACATATTGGTTGATTCCTATTAATTGATTTTAAGGGTCGCCACCTAATTGATTTTAAGGTGAATTAGGCACCTAATTATTAACTTAAGGTAAAACTAACCTCCGTTAATAATTATGTAACGGTGTGATTCTAGGTAAGGGTTCTATATTATCCTAAAGGAAAGGTTAGGCATTCTTTAGGATCCGTTAGTTAAACTTACGGTTATCCGGCCAAACTTAGGTTAATTAATTAAAGCTAAAAATGACTTACAAATATTGCTAGGTTTGAAGAAAAATGTAATAATGTTGTTAAAAAAAAAGGATTTACAAAAAATAATAAGTTGCATGAAAGATGTCTTTAAATACATTTAAAATAAAATTTATAAAGGTTATTAAGATTTTGAAGGAAAATATAATGATGCTATATAAATAATACTTGTGGAAAATACAATAATTTACTTATGCATAAATTTTCAAAGAGAAGGTTTTAGCAAATGCGAACTAAAAATTATATTATATGAATAGAAAATCCTAGACTTATTTTAATATGATGAAAAAGGCATGGGTCTTCTTTCTTTTCATTAACTTTATTTAACTATATTTGGCTAAAGAAATGTATAAACGGATTAATCTAAAATGTTTAAAATACATTTGAACTCATCTTTGCATGTTGATGACATTTTAATTTTTAAGATAGTAATAACAAATCATGATTCCTTAGCTCAACATATGTAATAATGCTATTTTGAAAAATTAACTATTCTAATGAAAACAAATATTGTAAATACTATAAATAGTTTTAATCATAAATAGAAGAAAAAGAAACTGATGGTATTAATTATTAATTCCCTTTAACTTAACTACCCGTTATTAAACTAAAACCCACTAATTCGCTAAGGTTCATCTAAATTAAGAAAATAAGACAAAAGTAAAGAGTTAGTCATCTTTACAAATTAATGCATAAAAGAAATAAAAATGGAGGAATAATAAAATTGAATGGGTTCAGCCCATTCTTTGAACTCGGCCGCAAATCCATTACTTGTTGGACTTTGGCCCAATTATATTTTTAGATAGCCTGTGGTGGGTGGCGTGGTTCGGCCTCGCCCCGGGCGTAAATTTTATGCGAAGCTATTGTGGATGGGTTGGACACGAGAAGATTTCGTTGGGCTTTAGCCCAACACCGAATATGGGAGACGAACGCAGTCCCTCGGACTCGTATGCGGTGGTCATGCAAAAAAAAAAAAAAAAACGAAAGGAAAAGGATTAGAATGCAATCGATAAATAGAACTACACATGTATAATATAAATGAAAGGTAACGTATCGTTAGGTGTATAACATGTATATTTGAAAGATATCTCATGTATATATTCAATATGTGAACATATACACACTTTAAACTTAGACGAAATGGAATAACGCCCTTAGAGGCACAAGAATTCTAACACATAACGACTTATACTAATCACATTTTGCACAAAGATCACAATGAGAGGAAACAGTAATGTTCGAGATCTATAGGCTTCCTATTGTGCTCACATATACACAGAGGACCTCAAATAAACATTTCTTGACAATCTTATTGCATAATTAAGGCTTAGTTAAATACGTCTGTAATAGATGAATTCAACAGACTCCAGGTAGGACATAGATTCAATGTTCAGCAATTTGACGACATGTTAATATTAAAACAAACTCGTACAACAGATATCTATTGTGATGGCAGCGACACACAAGTTTGATATTCACCATATTAGCCATGTATAGAGTTCTGTTAGATAGACAACAAAGAAACCATAGCTAAAAAAACATTAAGTTCAGCAGATCTAGCACAATCACCACACAGCAACATAGGTGGTCATGAATCAGTCGTCAAAGAAACAATAAGGTCAAGTCAATAAAGGTGCATACAAGACAAGGCCTTCAAACTTGGTCGTGTACAACTACACAAAAGGAAACAGTATCTACCCACCTTCTAACCATGAGAGTTTTAAAAAAAGACAAACACTTAAACTTACACTATGATTCGCAAATCGAACTTAAAAAGCAAGATAATCCTAGTTAGACACTCCAAAGTATGGTAGGATCGAAATTAAGCGCTAAACACAGACGATGCGAATTGAACAATACTAATTTGTTAAGCCAAGCGTAACTGTTAGACACCTAACTAAACTAATCTAACACGGAATAAGAGGCAACACAAGCACTAGAAAATAGGCAAACTTGCACGACCACATCTACTAGTCTTGCATTTAGACTTTCCAAGTTCCATTTTAACAGGTAAGCACACATAACTTTCCCTTTTATACTTACTAGGACCAAGTACACACTTAAGCTTTTAAAATCCTAATCTGTTGAGAACAATGACATCCCCTTAATCAATAAAAGCATGTAAGAGATGCACTCTTTCACGCTTAGTTTACGCTTTGTACAGCGTATCATAACTTTCGTAAAAGTGAAATGATAGGAAGAAGGCCGATCCAAGTTTTGATAGTGATCATCTATTCACATACGAACACACAAATGGATCAAAAATATTACCCGAACATACATATTTCAAGCCTTAAGCGTACTTACAATACGATAAATACGTAGTCTCATCCTTCATTCTTTGTTCAAACATCATGTGACTAAGATTCACCAAAACATTCTTTGAGTAACTCGCTATATTAAAAGCAAACAAATCCACCAACCGGGGTACTTAACAAGTTATTCATATTATTTTGTGTAAAGCATGTGATTTAGACTTAATTTAATACTACAGATTTCATGGGTATTTCTTATTCAGAATAGACCTACTCTAACACATACATAGATACTAAGCTACACACAGATCCCATAGGAGCAGTAAAATAAACTAACACAGGACAAATAAGGCTAAAAATGCAAAAAGAAACAATGGGGAAAGGAGAATTACCTTCTTCGGGTGCAGCGAAGTGGGTACGGGGCCTTCGATCTACGCTCGAACACTACGATTCCCTAAACCCGTACGCGCCGCATTTAAGGCAAACCCCAAAGCCAAGGAAAACAAAAAAAATGATTTAATATTTTAACCCGATCCCCAGAAATACAAGACTGATAAAATAAATTGCTTAGAGATTTTTGGCCACTGAGGAAAATAACTCTTTTTTTTGAGAGGGTTTTCTTTATGCCCCTCTTTTTCTTTTTTTATGAACCCCGAAAACGAATATTTATAAGGGGCAAGATCTAGGGTTTGAAAAGCTGAAAATTGGGCGGGATTTCTGGTCAAATATTTTCAAATCCACATTGGAACCCCTTTTCTGTTGTTGAATCAGAAATCTCAAGAGAAGAAGACAACTCCTATCAGATTTGTACTACGAAAATGCAGAAGGGAACAGATAAAGACGGATTTCAAACTCACAAATGGCCAAACCCATTAAAGATTTTTCAGATCGAAAAAGTAAAAAAGAAAACAGAGAAAGGAAAAGCTTGCCTCTTCAACTTTGACCTTGAAAATGGAAGGTACAAGACATTAAATTCATTCCCGAATCGGCCATGCACGGACTGTGAGAACGAAAAAAAACTCTCTGTGCTTTTCCGTTTTGGGCGAAGAAGAGAGAGAGAGAGAGCAGGAGAGAGAGGAGAGAGAGGGAGGGAGCGGCGCTAGGAGGAGAATAAGATGAAAACCTAATGGTTTTCATTTGAACCAGGCGGGTCGGTCCGGGTCGGGTTAATGGACTGAATTGGTTTTGGGCTAGTTATTATTGATGCTAATATTGGTTGAATGAAAGAATAATTCGGGCTTCTAAATTTAAATAAAAAGACACGGTAATAATGATAATAAAATAATAACGATAATGATAATAGTAATAAGGATAATAGCGGTAACTAAATAATAACAATTACTGACTGCGATAAAGTAATGAAATGCCGGCATTAATAAAGCTAATAATTATAGTACTTATAAATAATTATTTCTTAAATTGCCAAAAAATACTAGAAATGTAAATAAATATTTAAGGAAGGCGGGACAAAATTGTCAACACTCTCAACTCTCAACTGTATCTGAATCATCCTGAACGGGGACGTGGCGGTTGTATCTGAACCATCCTCAAATAGGGACTTTATGTTGCCTGTTTTTTAGTTAGGGAATAAGAATAATTGACCAAAAGTCTATTAATAGACCATAATCTACAAAAAGCAAAAACACAATAAGAAAAACCGAAACAAGCAAAATAAGTATAAATAACATACATTTCAACGGAAAAACAGGCAAAACTTCAAGGGTTTTGAAAAAAGTAGAACTTTATGAATACTTTATGAACACTAGGTTTTTATCAAGATCGAATTTTTTTTTAGTCAAACCATACTTTTAAATAGGCAATATGGATCTTAAAATTCTTCGGCACTGATGCAAAAATTAATTAATATACCGAGGACGATGATTGGAGAGCTCGGTCTCTAGAGATAAGAAAATTGACTTGTCACGACCCAACTCCGTAGGCCGCGACACGTGCCCTAGTTGGGCACTCGTACGTACCTTAACCTAAATTAGCAAAATATTACAAATAAGCAGAAATAATAATTTAACAAGGACAAATGGGCATGCCGCACGAAGGCCGATAAGGCCGTCACAAAACATAAATAACTCTAAGCGTACGCAAACCTCACGAAACATATACAGAACCCACACCATGCTCTACGTACTTACGTAACAAAAAAAATAATCATATGAACGGGGGCCCCGTCGTACCCCGCATGAATACGTACATATGTAGCGAGTAAATTTCATATCAAAATATGGGCTCAACAAAGGAGCACTTTCAATACCGGGCGATAACCTAAGCAACGGATCCACAAATCGCCGTTATATGCCGCGCAGGCACGAAACGACCAAGAAAGGGGGTCGGTACGAAAAATGTACGAATATGTAAAAGCGAGAAAATGTAATAAACAAAACTAAAATCGAACAATGTGCACGGAGAAACGAACTAGGTGCATAGCAATCAAAAATGCGTACTTTAAGTCATACGTAATGCGTACGACGCAAAACATATGCAAAAGCCGCCCGCATGCATGGGACTGACCCCGCGAATAGCGTGTAGGCGCTCCTTCGTCCCGCGCCAAAACACATCATACTTGGTAGGGAATATCTCAAAATGATCAACATACCAAGTGGCCACATCGTAACATAATCAACGTACATCAGATAAGCGTACACGGCACATCATACACCACAACCCATGTACGTATATACCGCCTCACACGGGCGCGGCTAACAATGCAGACATACGCTTGAGAACATATCCTCGCCGGGCTCGGGGGAAACATTGAGGCATCCACGAGTGGAGTAGTGAGAAACTAATGCAATAAAAATAACATATATATTTCCGTAGACTCACGAGGCATATCGATGTCAAATCAAATCAATGAAATCGACGGAGTCATAGTACGTACCTTTCGGACATCACTGAGGATTATGTCGAATGGAACATTCGGATTCGTGATACATATCAAAACACGTCATAGAACTTAACGGAATATTTAAAACGAGCTTTTAAGTAATAAATAGAAGAGTAGCTAGAACGTTTTCTTTTAAATATTGTTCAAAAATCATTCATTTGCATAATAGAAATAAGTTCGGGAATAAGCGGGCCCACCTCGGGTCAAATGAGGTGGCGTAAATTTTAATCATTGGGCTCCATAAAGTTATTTTGGAAAGTTTCGAAGCGATTCGGGTTCATTTGCAAAAGATACGAAGGTTGAAGCATTCTTATACCCAAAAGCAAGCTTTATGATTCAATCGTATCAATGAATAGTATTCAAAATCAAACTCGAATTTCTAAGAGCAGAATTATCCCTAAAGTTCCGTTTTCGGCCTAATAGGTCTAGGACGTTCCCAATAAAGAATAGGTAAGCTTTACATACCTTTCCTGCTCTTCACGATCGCCAAAAATCAAATCCCGTTTCGTTGAAAATACGCAAATGGTCATCTTTACCAGTTACTATTCATGCAGTCGACATTTCAATTTTTGGCTTCTATTTGACGCTACAAATTTCGCAAGTAAAGACTTCCCCTATAAATATGCCGCCGAGAATTTAACTCGGCTTAATTATCGACAACAACCAACCAACAACATTAATTCACAACAAGAATCACATACTAATCACAAATAGTCTTCTTTCGACATAAGGCCACACTTCCAAACTACTTCACATTTCAAACCAACATTAATGTTTACATACTCATTTACTTACCAAGATCATCCCAACATCATTTGGAGACATTTCATATGATTTCACACATTATTCGCAAAATACACAAATTTTCCACCGAAACCATAACTCGTCCAAAAACTTCCATTCTTCGACAAACATATTCATAACATATTTCCATCTTCCAAATTCATCAACAATCATCATAATTCACACCTTAACAACTTCATTATCTTAATATCATAAAAATCACATTAATACGACATAATTCTCTACATTCCATTTCAATGCTAACTTTCATCATTTTACTTCCATTTACATTGCAAGAATCACAATAACATAACTAACATATTAAACAAACTTAATTCACTTCCATTTTAATTTTTCATACCTCACGTCCACCCCTACATTTCCATATTCCATCAAATTCATCCATCTTTCATTTCCAATATAAATTCCATCATAATCACAACTACACAATTAACATAACAAATAAAGTTTTGTCATCCTCTCCATCAACATGATTTTCGGCCACACACACACACACACATACTTACACGGTTACACTTGCATGTTTCCATATATTCTACTCATTTACATATTCCACAACACAAACCAACCTTCATAACATAAGTAAATGGAATGAAATCTTACCTTTTCTCTCTCCAAACTTCCTCACTTCCTCAAGGGTTGAATTGAGGAAACCAATGCTTATTCTTCCAAACCAAGTGCACCAAGTTGTAAAGGGACCATGAATTAGTATGGAAACCCACAAGAAAATAATTTTGGAAGCAAGATTTCCATAGCTCTTTTTCCACTCTCTTCAAGCCGCGAGCTCTCTTCCTCTCCTCTCTCTTCTTTTGTTGTTCTTTCTTTCTTTAATAAAAGATGACTACCCTTCCCTCTTATATATATATTCATCTTACTTTGTACATGTGAGGGGCATACCCCTCTAGATTTTTCTTCCATTTTCTTGATTTTTCCACAAATTAAATTGAAAGAAGACTAATGTCTTCTTCAACAAGCTTTGGCCCATAACTCTTGGGATTTACAAATTGGCCCCTTTAGAATATTCTTGAACCCTTATGTGAAATTCCCATTTTGCCCCTCGACTTTTCTCGATATTACCATTTTGCCCCAAGTCTTCTCGCATTATTTTCATAACCCATTTTGCAAATTTCTCTTTTTCCGCCCTTAGCCTCTCCCTAATATTTCCGCGTCAATATTTCCTTAAACATCCCATGCACACTAAGTAGAATCCAATTAGAACCTTAATTCCTACCATTCCGAATCATTTTCAACTTTTCCGAATGCGCATAAAATGCGAGGTATAACATGACTGGAGAGATTGGTCTTGATAGAGAAGAGAGTGAAGAGAGAGAAGGGGACTTATGTATATTTTAAGAGAAAGAGAGAGAGGTTTGTATATTTTATTACGGGTCACGGGACTTAAGTGTACAACTTAAAACCTCTAAACTTTTTAAAATTATGAATTATACCCCCGTTCCCTTTTTTTAAATCCTAATACGAAAAATAATTGGAAAAGAAATTGAGTGGCCTTATTCTTTGTCACGCCCCAAAACCCACTGTAGACGTGACCGCATCCAAAGTCATGAACAACACTCCTAAGAACCTAAAGATGCAACATTCAACTTAGAACCCGCAAGGTTCGCTACTCAAACGCCAACAATTTATAGATAAGCAACTAACAAATAAAAAAATGTCAATTATTAAATCAAATTTTAAGTCTTGATAAAGGTATAACTTAGTCAAATAAAGAAAGCCGAAGCTTTAACAACAATCCTTCAACTACCCACTTAATGAATGTAAACTATGGAGCTTCTAAGAATAAAGAATAACAGTTAATCAATGACGCATCCCAAAAAAAACGAATATAAATAAATAGACCCACGAATGAGTACGTGGGCTCACCAAAGTGATGCAATGGAAGTTCTCCTAGCTTTTAGTTCCACGAACCTGCTTACCTAACATACCATCAAAACAACAATGGTATGCCTAAGTACTTCATAATCGCCGAGTGCCTCGGGGATATTATGACATATAAAAATGGATACAATAATAAGTAAAGAAATTAGTTATGGCAACCATGTGAAATACGTCGTTAAACAATTACTAAACTAGTTCAATATGCTTGTCAAAACGAATGAGAGCCTTTTTTTTTTTTTCAAGTTTACAACTTCGATTATGTCCTTTCAATTTGCCGGATTAAAATCAAAAATACTTTCATAAAAAATAAAGATATCCACGGGCCCAAAACAAAACCCAAAAATGAATCCTCGACGGGGTGACCTTTTGGGGGTTCCTTTAAAAAGATTTTTTGCACACTGAAATATTGACCCCGGGGTTTTCCTTTTTTCCCGAATAGCTAAGGGATAAACCCCCCCAGGGGAGCAAAACCTTTAA
>NC_081348.1:53478204-53514988 GCF_029784015.1 Lycium ferocissimum | reverse complement strand
AACATAGCTTAATGGATCATTTCAATTATGGCCTTGTTTGACCTAATTAGCAAATTTTGAAACTAAATTGCATTAATGACCTTAACAAATTTGAACCAATGAACTGGTTATTTCAAATACAACCATTAAGAGGCTAATTTTACAAAAACGACCCTAACTTATTTAAATCATGAACTAATTAATTTAATTGTATTATGACAAAATAATATATATATATATATATATATATATATATATATATATATATACATATATATATAATCAATGTGCATTAATTATCATATAATTAATTGATTATCTTAATTAAAACATTTATGGACAATTATGCACATTTTTTGACAAATCATGCAATTATGCAAAAGTTAGAGATTTAAAGGGTTAAATAGTTAATTACTCAAATTACTCAAACTTCATGGATTAAAAGGAATAAAGTATTCGTAAAATTTTTATTTTTGACAATTAAGTAAATGATTATCTTTTGAACAAAAGACCCCTTTTCTTTTTTTTTTTCTTTTTTTTTTTTTTTTGATTAAATTTAACAAGCATCTCATAAAACATCATAAAAGTACCCATTAATTCTAAATATATTTATGATGCCATGAAAATCCCTTTTTATCACTTTAAGTGAGTAAAATATTGACTTGAACAATTTATATAAAAACCATTTAAACCTTTTAAGATGCACAACTCATTTTATTTATTATCCAAGGACTCTGAGTGATTGAAATAAATTATGGGAGGTCAAAAATTAGGTGTCAACACCATCATTCTCAACTCTACTATCAACTCTATCTGCTTTATCACCATCAATACTACACTCATCAATGGAGTCTGGGTAGGACTCACTCTCAGCTTTTGCAGTTCTTTTTCTTTTTACATCTCGGCTAACTTCTTCACTTTTTTCTTTAATCCTTGTGATCCGTAGTAGAACGGTTTTGAACCATATCACCAGAACGGGGGATTATTTTTGCTCTTCTTCCTCTACACCTAGGCATTTATACGATCTATATAAACAATACAGAATTTGTTGAACCATGATATAAGAACCATCACTCTCAACTCTCAACTGTATCTGAATCATCCTGAACGGGGACGTGGCGGTTGTATCTGAACCATCCTCAAATAGGACTTTATGTTGCCTCGTTTTTTAGTTAGAATAAGAATAATCGACCAAAAGTCTATTAATAGACCATAATCTACAAAAAGCAAAAACACAATAAGAAAACCGAAACAAGCAAAATAAGTATAAATAACATACATTTCAACTAAAAACAGAAAACTTCAAGGTTTTGAAAAAAAGTAGAACTTTATGAATACTTTATGAACACTAGGTTTTTATCAAGATCGAATTTTTTTTTAGTCAAACCATACTTTTAAATAGGCAATATGGATCTTAAAATTCTTCGGCACTGATGCAAAATTAATTAATATACCTGAGGACGATGATTGGAGAGCTTCTGGTCTCTAGAGATAAGAAAATTGACTGGAGAGATTGGTCTTGATAGAGAAGAGAGTGAAGAGAGAGAAGGGGACTTATGTATATTTTAAGAGAAAGAGAGAGAGGCTTTGTATATTTTATTACAGGTCACAGGGACTTAAGTGTACAACTTAAAACCTCCAAACTTTTTAAAATTATGAATTATACCCCATTCCCTTTTTTCTAAATCCTAATACGAAAAATAATTGGAAAAGAAATTGAGTGGCCTTATTCCTGTCACGCCCCAAAACCCACCCTAGACGTGACCGGCATCCAAAGTCATGAACAACCTCGGAAGAACCTAAAGATGCAACATTCAACTTCTAGAACCCGCAAGGTTCGCTACTCAAACGCCAACAATTTATAGATAAGCAACTAACAAATAAAAAAATGTCAATTATTAAATCAGCGGAAGTCTTGATAAAGGTATAACTTAGTCAAAACAGCAAAGCTGAAGCTTTAACAATAATCCTTCAACTACCCACGGAATGAATGTAAACTATGGAGCTTCTAAGAATAAAGAATAACAGTCTAATCACCGGGACGCATCCCAAAAAACGAATATAAATAAATAGAGGATGACCCACGAATGAGCATGTGGGCTCACCAAATCAGCAGCAACAGTAAGTTCTCCTAGCGCTTTAGTCTCCACGAACCTGCTCTTCTTACCTAACATACCATCAAAAAACAACAATGGTATGCCTAAGTACTTCATAATCAGTGAGTGCCTCGGGGATAATATGACATATAAAAATCAGATACAATAATAAGTAAAGAAATTAGTTATGGCGACCATGTGAAATCATTGTTAAACAATTACTCAGCTTAGTTCAATATGCTTGTCAAAACGAATGAGAGCCCTTTTTTTTTCAAGTTTACAACTTTCGATTATGTCCTTTCAATTTGCCAGATTATCATCACTAATACTTTCATAAAGAGATAAAGATATCACACATGCCAATACAGGCCCAAGAATGAATCACATCGACGGGATGACCTTTGAGGTTCCCTAAACATGATTGCGCACCACATCGAAATATTAGACTCTCGGTGGCTATCCTTCCTCCTGAATAGCTAGGCATAAACCGCACCCGGGTAGCAAACTCGCAGTGGCCACTCTTCCTCCCGAATGGCTAGGAGTTACCATACTAGGATCTATAATGACTACCCTTCCTCCCGAGTAGCTAGGCCAAACACAATAATGAAGTTCATAGCATAGAAGCCGAATCACAATTAATCTCAAGGTAGCCACATAACTAATTAGCATTTAAGTTTATCATGTCATTACAAAGATACATCATTTCATTGATAATCTTGAAAACGTTCCACTTCCTTAAACAAGGTTCAATTGTCATAGTTCATCATAAAACACCATTACCGACCCTTGGCCATTATTGATGATCATCCTTTATAGAGGAAAACGATTAGAATTACCTATTTATGTATAGAGTATAATACAATCAAGGTTTAATGTGGGCTCGTCCCCTCACGCACACCAACCTCACTCAAAGCATGAAATAGGGTTTTAAAGTATGAAAAGTTCACCTTTTTATTCAATAAAGAACTTTTGAAAAGGAGACACATCCAAAATGAGGTTTTCAAAAGAGACATACCTTAATTAAGCCTTACATAATTCAACAATTCATTTTTACAACTAAAAACACCCAAAACCCTAGCTTGAGTCACTTTGAGAAAGATTACCTTGCAACCCTAGTTTTTTCATTCAAGAATTATGTTAAGAATCATGGGTTTAATGCTAGGATTGATTAATAATGTTAAAGATGTTCTTACCTTAATGCTTGAAGACTTGGAGGAAAGGTTTTTGTCCTTAGGGTTTATGAGAATGTGAATAAGTGATAAAATTAACTGAACCCGGCTTTATATACACACTGCAGGAGGCGGGTGAAATACGTCCCAAAATACTGGTCGTATTTCAAAATACGGGCCGTATTCTTTGGTCGTATTTTACATTAACAAAACAGTGGACAACATAGGGAAGCGGGTGAAATACGCCCAAGAAATACTAGTCGTATTTCAAAATACGGGCCGTATTATTTGGTCGTATTTTTCATTAACAAAAACAGTGGAGTCCTGATTCTCCAAGACACTTTCACACTTAAATCGGATTTATAGAGTGTTACATTATCCCCCTCTCAAGATCATTCGTCCTCGAATGAGAATCTTAGCCTACCAAGGATTCACCAAAACACAAGTCGTTTTAGACAAACGCACACGATTCGCGTAAGAATAGCTAGAAACTTCAAGTCATACCTACAATAGGGAACAAGTGAGGATATCTTTTGTTCTCGTCCTCCTCTGCTTCCCAAGTTGCTTCTTCGGTATCATGGTTTCACCACAGGACTTTAACTGAAGCTACATCTTTTGTTCTCAGCCTTCTAACTTGACGGTCTAGAATCCGACCTGGTTCTTCTTCATAAGATAACTCTTCATTAATTTCAATCTCTTCATGGTTCAACACAAGGGAAGGATCAGGTTTGTAAAACCTCAACATCGAAATGTGAAACATAGGATGCACCATAGCCATATCAGATGGTAACTTCAACTCATAAGCCATCGTTCCAATTTTTCTAACAATCACATAAGGGCCAATGAAACGATGACTAAGCTTGCCCTTTTTACCAAACCGCATTACTCTGAGCTCACGTCACCTCATGTGTATATGAATTCTGTCTACTCTAAGCTGTCTTGAGTTATTGTACAATAAGATTAACTTTCTCGATTGCTTCATGAACTGAGTCAGGACCCAACAATTCTACTTCAGTTGGTTCAAACCAACCAACTAGAGACCGACAACACCTCTCATAAAGAGCCTCATAATCAGCCATCTGAATACTCACTTGATAACTGTTATTGTACACGAATTCCATAAAAGGTAAATTTTCATCCCAATTTCCTCCGAAATCTATAGACACGAGCTTCGCGATATCTTCCAAAGTCCGGATAGTTCTCCGCCCGCCCTCGCCCGAGGATGAAAGGCGTTGCTCAATTTCACTCTAGTTCCCAAACCTTCCCCGAAAGGATTTCCAAAAATGAGCAGTGAATTGCGTACCTCTGTCAGATATGATGGATGTCGGAATCCCATGCAATCTAACTATCTCTTTTAGATATAACTTGGCGTACTCCGCCACGGTATATGACATCTTCACAGGGAGAAAATGGGCAGACTTTGTGAGTCTATCCACAATCACCCAAATCGAATCAAAATTAGCCTTTGTGCGGGGTAAACCTACAACGAAATCCATACTGATCACCTCCCACTTCCACTGCGGAATCTCGATATTCTGAGCCGGGCCTCCAAGCCTTTGATGTTCAGCCTTAACTTATTGACAGTTCAAACACTTAGCCACAAAGTTAGAAATATCAACCTTCATGTTGTTCCACCAATAGTGTTGTTTCAAATCCTTATATATCTTGGTGGACCCTGGATGCATAGAGTATTTAGAACTATGCGCTTCCACCATCAATTTTTGTCGAAGTCCGTCAATATCAGGAATACATAATCGCCTTTGCAACCGTAGGACACTATCACCTGTTCCAACAGTTAATGAAATGTACTCACCCCTTTCCACTCCATCCCGCAGTTTCATCAAAAGTTCGTCGTCATACTGGTTGGACTTGATCCTTTCCACAATGACAGATCGTGCTGGCATGATTCCAACTAACTTACCATTTTCGGTTTCATCAAGTCTGACACCAAGACTAGAAAGTCTTCGAATTCTCCTTCCCATAGATATGTCATGTGCACGGAAATATGCCAACGTGCCCATAGACTTTCTACTCAGAGCATCAGCAACAACATTCGCCTTACCCTGATGATACAAGATATTCAAGTCGTAATCTTTCAACAACTCCAACCATCTCCTTTGTCTGAGATTCAACTCTCGCTGCTTGAAAATATATTTTAGACTCTTGTGATAAGTGAAAACATCACAATGCTAACCATACAAGTAGTGACGCCAAATCTTCAAAGCAAATACCATAGCAGCCAACTCCAAGTCATGAGTCGGGTAATTCTTCTCATGCTTTTTCAACTGTCACGACGTATAAGCAATCACCTTACCATTCTGCATCAACACACAACCTAACCCAATCCTAGAGGCATCGCAATACACTACATAGCCACCGGACCCAGAAGGTAAAGTCATGATAGGAGCCGAAGTCAACCTTGCCTTAAGCTCCTGGAAATTCTTTTCACAAGCTTCAGACCACTGAAACTTAGTAGCGTTTTGTGTCAGCTTAGTCAATGGCGAGGCTATTAATGAAAAGCCTTTCACAAACTTTCTGTAATAATTAGCCAAGCCCAAGAAACTACGAATACCAGTCACACTCGTGGGTCTAGGCCAATCCTTCACTGCTGAAATTTTCTGAGGGTCAACCTTAATACCGTTGCCAAACACCAGATGGCCTAAGAAAGCCACAGAATTAACCAAGAATTCACACTTAGAGAATTTTGCATAAAGCTCGTTCTCCTCAAGTGTTGTCAGGGTTATTCTCAGATGATTTGCATGATCTTCTCGACTCTTTGAATACACCAAAATATCATCAATGAAAACAATGATGAAACGATCCAGATAAGGTTTAAACACACGATTCATTAAGTCCATAGATGCAGCAGGCGCATTGGTCAACCCAAAGGATATGACTAGAAACTCGAAGTGCCCATAACGAGTACGGAATGCTGTTTTTGGAATATCCTGCTCCTTTATTTTCAATTGTTGATACCCATACCTTAAGTCAATCTTCGAGAAGAACTTAGCACCCTGCATTGGTCAAATAGATCATCTATCCTAGGCAAAGGTTATTTATTCTTAATGGTCACCTTATTAAGCTGGCGATCGGGCCTTCTTGTTTTGATCTCTCTCCATCCTCTCCTCTTTCTTTTAGTTCTCTTGTTGCTCAAAGAAACTCAACTAATGATGAGAAAGTGCAAGTAGGAGACATAGCATCAGCAACATATGCAGACTTAATTCGTGGGACCAACCTACGTACAAAATGAGTCAACTTATGCTTCTCAGTTAGAATCATGTGGAGTGCATATTTTGACAGACGGGTGAACTCCAAGCTGTATTCACGAGAAAATTTTGTACCTTGCTCAAGTTTCTAGAACTTAGTATCCATAGCAAACCTCTCTTTACCAGACAGAAAGCTCTCCATAAACGCCTCCTCAAATTCAAAATTCTGCTAGAGAATACAACATCATTACCTCTTTTAGACTCCCACACCTCAAACCAAGCGTGAGCAACGTCTTTCAATTGATATGACGCAAAACCGTACAACTACAGAACCCTAGGCATTCATTTCCCTCAGTGCCTTGAAAGTCTCATCCATAAAATATTGGGGGTCATCCAACTCTCGTGACCCAAAGAACTCTAGTGACTTTAAATCCAGAAACTGCTTAAGCCTACCTCCACCATGAGATTCCATACCTCCACGCTGATGCTGAGTTGCAACTAATGCAGTTAGCATTTGGATCGCCGTCTGCATTGATCCAATCTCAGGCACACCCGCAAAGCAGAATGGAGCAGAGCGAAGGTGCTTGAGGTGGCACTTGATTCAGCGTATTTCCATTACCGGGTTTTGCTCCCACCTCGCATTTGAGTTCCTGTGGCGCGTCCTGAGTTACTAGTTCCGGATCGAGTTAGGGCCATTTCTGCAAGGCATGAATTAATGAGCGAATTAGAATGATCCTAAAAGGACTTCAAGCTTTACAACGCAATCTAGAATCAAGAAGAATAGGAAACACCTATAAATATCCTGAGAGTTTCTCGGTCATGCAGGTGATCAAGCTGCACAAGGAAAACTCCGCTAGATACAGCTCCGTAGATACCAATAGCAATCCTAGAACGTATCTAAATCTAGGCTCTGATACCAAGCTTGTCACGTCCCAAAACCCACCCTAGACGTGGTCGGCATCCGAAGTCATGAACAACCTCGGAAGAACCTAAAGATGCAACATTCAACTTCTAGAACCCGCAAGGTTCCCTACTCAAACGCCAAAGAATTTATATATAAGCAACTAACAAATAGAAAAAAATGTCAATTATTAAATCGCCAGGTTTTGATAAAGGTATAACTTAGTCAAAAACAGAAAGCCGAAGCTTTAACAATAATCCTTCAACTACCCACTAATGAATGTAAACCATGGAGCTTCTAAGAATAAAGAATGATGCTTCAATCATCGGGACGCAGCCCGGAAAATGAATATAAATAAATGGAATGACTAAATTGAGGATGACCCACGAATGAGCATGTGGGCTCACCAAATCAACAGCAACAACAAGTTCTCCCAGTGCTTTAATCTCCACGAACCTACTCTTCTTCGCTACCTAATATACCATCAAAAAATAACAATGGTATGCCTGAGTACTTCGTACTCAGTGAGTGTCTCGGGGACAATATGACATATAAAAATTAGATACAATAATAAGTAAAGAAATCAGTTCTGGAAATCATGTGAAATCATTGTTAAACAATTACTCAACTTGGCTCAATATGCTTGTCAAAACGAATGAGAACCCCTTTTTATCAAGTTTACAACTTTCGGTTATGTCCTTTCAATTTGCCAAATTATCATCAGAATACTTTCATAAAGATATAAAGATATCAAACATGCCAATTGTCACGACCCATTTTTCACTGAGTCGTGCGGGCACCTACCTTTCCCACCTCGGTAGGCAAACCCTTAACTCAACATTCAAAAATAATTGAAAATAGCGGAAGAAAGTAAAATAACGTAAGTCTCACAAATATAATATAATATAATATTATATTAACAAATACGAGATAAATGAAATCCACCCCAAAAGATATAGTCTGGTCATACAAGAACATCTAAATCCAAATACTAAAAAATCAATAATAATACATAAGTAGTCTTAAATCATGTCTCAGAATGGAAAGAAAGACATAAGTAATAGGAGAGTCTTCAAGGCCGGCGGACGCCATGCTCACCCCCGAAAACTCGAGTGGAAGCCGAAGAGTCGATCAGCCACGGTCGAGAGAGATCCGATTCGCTACTCTGCATTCATAA
The DNA here is from genome assembly GCF_029784015.1 of Lycium ferocissimum. Classification (NCBI taxonomy): domain Eukaryota; kingdom Viridiplantae; phylum Streptophyta; class Magnoliopsida; order Solanales; family Solanaceae; genus Lycium; species Lycium ferocissimum. The sequence continues at coordinate 53,506,460 of NC_081348.1, read as the reverse complement.
AAGAATGCAGCAAGTGCAGGTCAACACAATCAACAGTACTGGTAGGCATCATCGGCTAACTAAGTATAGTTAACACAATTCAGAAGATAAAGCAGATAAACAAGGAATCTAGCAAGTATAAGTCAATATAATCACAAGCAGATATCCATCATCGCCTACGTAAAGCATCTAAACCCAAATCTGTCAAGTCCGAATGCACCCGATCCAATCCAATCACCATAATAGAATCATCGCGATCCATCATTATAACAGAATCATCACAATCCAATCATCACAACATCTCAATCAAGTCATAATGTAATGCAAAGGCAATAATGGTATAAATGCGATGCCATGCTATGCAAATGAGGTGTACACATGTACTCCAGGCGAAAATATTGACGTCTCGGTAGCACAACCCAGCGTGACTTGTGAAGTCTAAGTGCCACCTGTCCCGGATTTTGGCCTAATAGACAGACGGGACCCTGGCTAATTGCTCATAGTGGGAGTCTCACCGGCCCCATCCTGGGGGACTCGCGGAGTCCATGCACTAACAACAATTTCGGAATAACATCGGAATCGGCCATGCAACAACGATGCCGGAATAGCTCATCGAACATCGGTCATCTCATAATCACTCAAGTAAAATAGTTCATCAAATATCAGTTCATATAATCAACGATTTCGAAATGGATCTTCGGACATCGGCCTTTTTATAATCATTCAAGTAAAAGAGTTTATCAAATATCAGTGTCGCTCAATCAACGATACCGGATCATCACCAGGTATCGGCCATGCATGAATATGAGAGAATGCATGCAATGCATATGTAAATCGATCAAGTTCAATATCGCAAGTACCACAACGGGGTATGCCAACAAGTATCACTTCACAATACCAACAGTGGGTATGCCAACAATATATCCAAGTACAAATACCAACCACAGGTATGTCAATTCTATCCAAATCAAGACGACAAGACAGAACTCGATATCTACCAACTACATGGCATCAACCATCAAAATGGAACAATCAACCCACATAACGGGGTGGCTAGTCCCAACACACATTAGGGCCCAACCTAAGCCAATATCCATCCCAAGTTCATACCCGAAGGTTCACATGCTGTCTCGACATTATAATCTAAATATGTGATTCATTATACGAAGTCTCACTAAAGGTAAACCATAACCTATAGTGACTGCCGAACCGCAACACCAACAAGTCACTGTTTTGCCTTGCCCTTCCTCTGAAGCTCAGAACCAAAGTAGTCTAAGCATAATCGAATTTTATATTAGAAATCATGAAGAGTGATACTAATATTGCTATGATATCAACTAGGTCCATTTTAACCCTAGAAATTGGAAAAACGGGCCCACAAGGGCAAAACAGAAAATTCGCTAGAAAATTACTAAATTAAGTACTAGGCAATCATAATCCCACCCTTAATTGCTGATTTAGCTTAATAATTAGTCTAGATTCTGATTTCATGCAAAACCCCCAAATTGGGTATAAACCCTAAATCTCCAAATCCGAAATTCAACATTAAAAGTGGAAGATCTATGATTTATGAGCCTAGATTAGTCAATATTTAACAAAACATCACCAATTTATTCATTAATAATCCTAAGATCAATGTTCTTCCAAACCCTCTTTCAACTCTTACCACCTTGGGCTCATTAAGGGAGAAGGGGGAATCTTAACATGATTATGGTTTAAAGGAAGAATGAAGAAGTGAGCAGGAATTACCTCCAAGATTTTCCTCCAAATATCCTTAAGAGCAGTTTCTTCAAGCTCAATTATCGAAATGGGGTAAAATGAGGGTCTACGACTTTTTAACACTTCATTAATATTATTAACTGCCCATTACCCGCTGAAGCAGTACCTGGACCGCCCCAGCGACGCCGCTCCAGCGACCACCTAGCCGCTTCAGCGGTAATGACTAAAAGTCATTGACCGCTCCAGCGGCAAGGCTACCACTCCAATGGTGCCGCTGCCACAGTCTGGTGCTGCTAAAGCGGGCACTAGACACCAGAAACTTAACCCAAGATTTCCTTTCGATTCAATTTTCTGACTAATTCCTGAGGCCATCTGCTCACATACCAGACACATAGTCCCACATAAAGAAGCGCTACGAACGCGCCTGTGGCCTCAAAATTCCCAACGGAGGTCTCGTTAATCTAGTCAACCCCCTGGTGCCTTAATTCCAAACTTCTATCCCAAGTCTCGAAATGCACCCAAGTGTATTGGGAACTGAACCAAACATACACACAAGTTCTAAACAACCATCCGGACCTCTCAGATGGTTGTTCTAAACAACCATCCGAAATTCCCAAGGCCATCTGCTCACATACCAGACACATAGTCCCATATAAAAAAGCGCTAAGAACGCGCCTGTGGCCTCGGAATTCCCAACGGAGGTCTCGTTAACCGAGTCAATCCCCCGGTGCCTTAATTCCAAACTTCTATCCCAAGTCTCGAAATGCACCCAAGTGCATTGGGAACTAAACCAAACACACACACAAAAGTTCTAAACAACCATCCAGACCTCTCGGAATCGATGAAATTTTGAAAAAGGCTCGTTTGCCCAAAAGTCAACTTTTGGTCAACCATTTTTCACTTTAAGCCTATATTTTCACCAAAGTTGCCCGAACTCGGTCTAGGGACCCCGGGAAGCATATCAACGGTCCTCTTGGGTCAAAAGCGAGCTAATCAATGCTCGAGAATGGGCAAAAACGCTGAAAGAACTATAACAACTGACGGGTCGTTACACCAATACAGGCCTAAAAATGAATCACATCGAAGGGATGACCTTTGAGGTTCCCTAAACATGACTGCGCACCACACCAGAATATTAGACTCTCGGTGGCTATCCTTCCTCCCGAATAGCTAGGCATAAACCGCACCCGGGTAGCGAACCCGTAATGGCCACTCTTCCTCCCGAATGGCTAGGCATTACCACACTAGCATCTATAGTGACTACCCTTCCTCCCTAGTAGCTAGGCCAAACACAACAATAAAGTTCATAGCATAGAAACCGAATCACAATTCATCTCAAGGTAGTCACATCATCAATTAGCATTTAAGTTTATCATGTCATTACAAAGATACATCATTTCATTAATAATCTTGAAAACGTTCCACTTCCTTAAACAAGGTTCAATTGTCATAGTTCATCATAAAACACCATTACTGACCCTTGGCCATTATTGATGGTCATCTCTTATAGAGGAAAACGATTAGAATTATGTATACATGTATAGAGTATTATACAATCAAGGTTTAATGTGGGCTCGTCCCCTCACGCACACCAACCACACTCAAAGCATGAAATAGGTTTTAAAGTATGAAAAGTTCACCTTTTATTCAATAAAGAACTTTTGAAAAGAGACACACATCCAAATGAGGTTTTCAAAAGAGACATACCTTAATTAAGCCTTACGTAATTCAACAATTCACTTTTACAACGAAGAGCACCCAAAACCCTAGCTTGAGTCACTTTGAGAAAGATTACCTTGCAACCCTAGTTTTTTCATTCAAGAATTATGTTAAGAACCATGGGTTTAATGTTAGGATCGATTAATAATGTTAAAGATGTTCTTACCTTAATGCTTGAAGACTTGGAGGAAAGATTTTTGTCCTTAGGGTTTATGAGAATGCGAATAAGTGATAAAATTAACTGAACCCCGATTTATATACACACTGCTGGAGGCGGGTGAAATACGTCCCAAAATACTGGCCGTATTTCAAAATACGGGCCGTATTCTTTGGCTGTGTTTTACATTAACAAAACAGTGGACAACATAGGGAAGCAGGTAAAATACGCCCAAGAAATACTGGCCGTATTTCAAAATACGGGCCGTATTATTTGGCCATATTTTTCATTAACAAAAATAGTGGAGTCCTGATTCTCCAAGATGCTTTCACACTTAACTCGGATTTACAGAGTGTTACAATTCCCAATTGAAACTTGAAAGTGGCCTCCTACACAAATCTTCTCGGGTTACTTGCATGAAAAAACAATTAGTTTCCCTTATATATAACTCTTAGAATTATTTATCAAAATTATTTGTTTAAGAAATAATTAAATTCTTAATGGGCAAAACTTTGAAGATGATGTAAAGTCACATATAAATTTTCTACAAGTTAGATTATCACCATATTAACAGTGATTTCAACAAAGGGCGACCTATTTCATTGTTGTCATGTTAAAATAGGCTTCATAATTTCATGGTTACGGCGTCATCACAATAAGCTCCATAGTGTCATTATTGCCTTGTTAAAATAGGTTCCTCAATTATAGGAGGAAATTTAGGTGAATAGATGAATAAATAAATGAAATTACAAAAAGAAAGAAAATTAATATTTACTCTAAATCAATAATGACACTGGCTGAGAACAATATTTTTTTTCCTTTTATTAGGTTTGACCAACATAAATTATTGAACTTACAATCAAATTAAAGTTAAACAAAATAGTTATTTATAATTTAATTTTGCATAAACTTATAGTCCGTATTTTTAAATTAAGTGTTGCAGCAAGGATAATGAATGAGAAGTCTCAGACTTGCTGAAGAATATTAATAGCATAAGAATTGAAGCACTATCAGTTAATCATCCCTGCAATTGCTACATGATAAAATTCAAAATAAAAATAAAAAGACAAAAAACATTTACGAAAATATGACTCAATAGTTATGCTTCATAAAAAAAATTGGAGAAACTTTTGCGATTGCAATTTTAAACATAAGTATATTTAGAAAATAATAATCAAAATAAAATAAAACTTCGGCCAATTTAGATCTGCCCCTTCAGTATGTACATCATTGACCTAATTCTTCGTTTCTGCATAATCTACTAAAAAGACAAATATACTATAAGAATTCAATAAAAAGCATAACCAAAAATAAGAGTTTATCATTAAAATATGTTGGATCCAATCAAAGATAACCTTTAAATCTCGAGTCCACCATTTAATATACTATAATGAACTTGGAAGAAATTTTATTCCACAGAAATAGTGAAGAATCTCCTCCTACTTGGAATATGAAATAATTCATCAGAAAATCATTATGAGAAGAATGAAATTGGTATTTAATTATAAATTAATTATGCTTATCTTCTCAAAGTTGAAGCCTAGTATAGCGACAAATATGTCTTAAATAGAATTAATTGAAATTAATTGTACTTAATTGTTTTCTAAAGGAGTTCAAACTGTTGAGTAATTTAAATTTATAACCGCATTATAATTTCTAATGATATATCAATACTTACGCCAATTGACATGATCACCTTGACTAAACATCCATTGACTAACTAAAGTGCAAAAAAGATTTCTATTTCACCAAATTTGTTTTAAATTAGTCCACTCAATGTCCTACGCATATTGAGTGATATTCTAGATATTATAATTATACATATAATTGCTTCATTAAATAAACACTTTAGCTTTCAAAGGACATAAAAGTTATTTCGGGGATATTTTCCTCAATCAATATTTAGTGTTATTGCACGGATATCCCTTATCGATTATTATAGTATTATGTTAAAATAATAAATTGTACATGCTTGTGATGCGATCACCTAATATCTAAATTTAATACAATTAGATATTATTAGAACCATAAAAGATGAGTTCTATGATTTTTTTTAATTACGGGATCTTACACTACGAATGACTCTTTTATTCTCTCTACTGATAAGCAACTTGAAAAAAAAATATCTTATGAATAGTAGTCAAATTAAAATTTTAATTTAGAATTTTCTAATATTTTGATTTTTGAATCAATGGGACATTATTTAAAAGTTTTTCATTTGGTTTGTGTTCGAGTGATAGACTCACATATCTTTAAAGTTGTTCTTTTTTTTTTTATATATAAATCATCCTACTTTTTAGGAGTTTGATGTTGTTCATATATAGGATTACACATATGAACAATAATCTCTTTCACAATCCTTTGAAGAAATAACGCATAGTGGCGGTAACTAGCATCGAAAAGAGTTATACTCCATATCAAATTCTTAGTGTAAATTTTTTTGCGGCTTTCTGTGTCCTGATTTTAGATAAATTTTAGGATTCTAGGCTATTTACATTCATACGGATAGTGGGTTATTACAATTTTATCCTGACTTAACTTAAAATTTTAAGGGTATAAAAGTCTATCAATATTTAGAGGATATTTTTGTCATTCAACATTTAGCGAAAATTATTCGTGCTTTTAATATATGTAAATAGATAGATATAGATTTATTTGTAATTATCTCATATGTTATTATAAATATATTTTAGTGTAAGGAACTTGAACGCATAGGTGCACCGTATATCTTTAATAGGTTGTTTATTTGACTATGCATACGGTTGTTCAATTGTTAGTTAAAGTAATGTAGCCTTGCTCAGTTGAATTTTGTGTAGTATTGAGAAGAATTAGAATAAAATTGATAAAGCCGTAACAAACATTTGTGTTAGTTCAATTTTTTAACTATAACTTCGGATATAGAGAGGAAGGATAAAGAATAAAGGCTGTTTAATTTTTGCTTTTGGATTATTATTTTGAGAATGAATAAGGAGGGCGGAAAAGGAAATTAAAGATCACGAGTTCAAGACTATAGTTTACTTATAACTTATTCGTCGAAAGGCTAATAAGGAGAAAAAGTTTGGGTGGAGTAGTGGCAAGTAATCTGTCATTCTTAATCGTAGCTTTCGGTTCGAATTTCGGGAATGTAGTTGTTTTTCAGAGAAATGTTTTACTCCATCCCATTAAGTACTTCTCAGAGTGAATTCAGATTAATTAGTTGAACCCAAACAAATACCGAATACTAGGAAAGAGAATAGAAAGGAAACGAGGCTCATGCCTCTATTTTTTTCTTTCCTTTATTCTCATTCTATATTGTTAGGATTTTGAGCTCAAGCTTAGTTGGTGTGAATGAGAAATGGAGGGAAAATTGAAAATTTGAGCAAAATTCCTTTTAGAAGGAGCACTTTATACCACATTGGTAGTGGAAAGAGAGAGTAGTGTATTTATACTAGCTCATAAAGGGTAAAGAAGAGGGACTCCCCTCGCGCCGTCATCGTCGCTCGGCTTGGTTTCGGATTTGGTTTTGGTTTGATTGATAATCTTTTTGGACCAAATTTAATTTTCCTATCGGATATTATTTAATATCATTTCCGCGCAAAAATTAAGTTGATATTCGTGGAATTTCCCAACGGCTATTTTTTTGAAAAGGCAAGTCCTTCCCGAATGGACACCTTGCCTGTTCGGAACAGGTACTTCCGCTCCCACAAATTCCAGAGGCTTCGCCTCATTTTACCCCAACGAAATTCTGACTTCCAGCAATTAAAAATTCTCAACTTCTTCTTTTCACATTTCAGTGCATTGTTTTACAAACTATTAAACTGTGAGTGTCCTGTGATTTGCTCCGTTTATTTGAGTTCGCCGGAGTTCTGAGGTCTGTATTGCCGCTACTACAGAAACGTTCTTCCGTTCTATCCTGGGAGGAAGTAACCCATTTCCTTTGGCAACGGTGAGGGGGTTATAATTCCTTAAGGACACACAAGCAACTTGTGGGCTCGGAATAATTTTTCTACTCCTAAATTTCTGTTTGATATTTTATGTTTCTGGTTTGTGATTAACAAACACAAACTGATATACTAATCACTATTGTGCTTTACGGGTGATAACATATATATATCCTATTCCATTTCTTTCCTCTTCCTTTCTTCTAGTATGTAGTATTTGCATCCAAACTTTTCTCCTACATTGTTTTGGATTTTATTTGGGCGCACATTATTTCGTACTTAACTTTTAAGCAAGTTGTAGTTTAATTATCCCCCTTGATTGACTCTATTTGTTTTCGATTTGTTCAAGATTTGAAGAGTTACTAAATGATAATTCCTCCAAATTACTTTACATTTGCTTTTTTAGTCAAGGCGGCGCTTCCATTTGCATACATTTCAACGACGAAGACTCCTGGTGGACTCTAATTTTATTTTATTTTAGAGAAAAAGTTTAATTTTTATACATTAATAATGAAGTGCAAAAAATATTTACATTATCGAAACACCTAAAAGATCAGATATAGCCATTCACAAAAAGTATGATTACAACAACAAAGAATAACATATAATCTCACCAAGTAGGGTCTAGAGAGGATAGAGTGTACGCAGATGTAACATACAGAGACTGTTTCCGATAACCCTCTGCTCAAGGAAGAACAATTCAAAGCAGTGCGGAAAAAGAAGTAATGGAATTGAAGAAGTTATATCAAAACACTATAGAAAGCATGACATAACATTTTGAACAATAATTACAACAAAACAAATACGCTAATCGAACAAAAAAGCATGATTATTACATGTTACCTGCTATGATAAAATTAAAACACAGCTAGATAGAAAAAAATTACTTTGCTACACATCATGCACTAAGATTTCACTTAAAGGAAACTATATAGAAGTTAAAGTCAAATAGTACAAATTAATTTTGTGACCTTTCAGATTCCGAATAGTTAAAACAGCTGACGTATACACTAGTCGGAAATTTTGATAGCTTATAATATACCAAGTCCTTCCGACTTAATACGAAAGCTAACTTTTCATTTCATTATTAATTTATTATATGTTTCCTTTGTAATGGGTCTGCGGACAAGAATACAGATAGAATAGTTTATTGTTGTCTAGTTGCATCCACATCAAGTTCAATTCTTGACACTAAAAATTAAAGCTGCAAATATAGGCCACCATCCGTCAAGCAATTACCTTTGTCCTAAATGCATGCGTCAACATCTTTGAGGAGAAAAAGATTTTGTTGTTTTAAACTACCATTAATTTAGTTTACAAGGAACTACTTTGTTTCTTCATTTTTTTAAAGTATTTTGTATGTATTTTAATAATGAAGAAGAAAATAGAAGTCCTCACTTCGAGAATTAAGTTCTTAATAGTTTTGAAAAGAGAAAAAAGTTTGTCATGATGAAATGGAAGCACTATAAGTTTCCTTAAGAAGAATTGAGAGACGACTTCATGTGCTCCTATAACATTGCTGTTAATTAAATGGCATAATAGTTCGTGCTATTTGGTACTTAATATTCCACTTGTGTAATTCTTTACAAGTTTTTTTCTTTTTTTCTTTTTTGTGTAGTACTAGTCGTAGCATCTGTATGACAAATGAAGCATATGCTCTCCAAGAAAAGTGGCGTTTACATTCTTTTCCGTTTTCACGTCGTCTAGTGCAAAACTGCATTCATTTATCACTTTTATCTTTTAATTTCCATCTTTTTCCTCTGCGGGGAGGGGGTGGAGTAAAAACTTATGTGTTTTTAATGTGCATAATATATGTATGTGTAAATACGTTTTTAACTTTAAGTATAATTAATTAGTACTATGTATTATCACTTCATTAAATTACTTAATCATGTATCATGATATTACTACTATATGTAAGGGACAACCAAGGGGTCCTCACAAAAGTTTTTCCAATTTAATGTCAAACTTTTATAATTACTTTCAGGTCCTGACTTTATCTTTTAAAGTCAAATTTGCCTTTTGTCTTGTGGTCTACTTTTTAAAAATTGTCGAACCTCCTATTTTATTTCCTTTGTTACTTTCTTCTATTGTTATTATATATTAACCTAAAAAACAGTCATTTCTTCGCTAGATGTTCTTGCTTCTTGTTGCTCTCTCGTTTTCTCCTTTTCCCTTTGTTGCTTATTCTTCTCCGACTTTTTTTTCTCCTATTGTCGGTTCGTTTGTTATAGATTCTTACATGTAGGCATTTCTTTTACTTTATATTTATATTATAGAATTTGAGATTTTTTTAAATTCTTTTACTTACATGTAGGCATTTCTTTTACTTTATATTTGCACATTAATGAGCTGATATGTGTTTTGAAATATTTGTACTAAAATAATTTTCAGGTATAGTTTTAAAAAATTATATAGTCTTTCTTGTCTATTTTATCTAAAATAGTTGTTATTTTAAAAAATAAATATAGAATTACTTACTTTTTTCACCTTTACTCATACTTTGATAAACGGTGAGGGATTAATGTGGTGAAAAAATTAATATTAATTGAGATTAAAAATATATATATAAGGTAATTAAATTAAATTATCCTTTTAGTTAAAATTTCAAGAATGCAATTTTAACTGGGGAAAAGATTGTGGACAATTTTATACGTTGCCTCGGAAATATCTATGATTTATTATAAATATAGAAGGTAAATTTATTAAATGATGACATATAGTGTTGAAAATGAAAATAATGTTATCAGTCAAGGTCGGGTTATCTTTAAAAGCTCTTGTTTGGTTAACTAAAATTAATCTTTTTAAGTATAAAGTATATATGAAGAATTAAATTGTATTGATCCTTGAGGTTCGCTTTAACAAATATAAGTTATTTCTTGAATTTCGCCTAAAACTAAGATTAAAAATCACACTTAACTAGCATAAACGCTTGACACAAAATAATGAGTGAAAATTTAATAAATATCAAAACAAATCTATTTTATCTATAAATAAAAATTACACGCTCACAAATTCACAGAAATACAAAAATAATTTTCAATTTATGATCTTCGCAAGTTGTAACTATCATACTTTATTATGTTAGTATAGGATATTAAATCTCTTGCGTCCCTCTGAGATTTACTAATTTTCCTAATTAACTTTCTTCCTCATAAATAAATTTTTCGTTAAAAATCATCTAATTGTGTGACGAAGAAACTGTAATCATTACAAAATTTATCGATAAGATATGATTAACTTGCAAATAAATGAAATTAATTATGCATAGAAAAATGTGACACTTTATATTTATTTAATAAAAAATTCTATTTTTATATTTTGAGTTTGGGTCCGGACCTAGCACACGAATCTTCTGCAACTAGTATTAATACAGTTTGATATAAACAACGAATTCAGCTAATTTTTTATCTAGGTAGGAGGGAGACTGGGAGAGGTTTAGGTGCGGTGGAGGAGAGAGTTCATTTATTTTCACTTCACTATCAAATGGACAAAATTTCATTAGAAATTTCATGATTGCTCTATTATTCAAATTTAAATTAAAAATTAGCAATATTGATTGGCATGCATAGTTTTGCTGATGAATATTTGATGAGCCCCTATATATTAGGTAGGCGCTCTTAAACCATGTCTAGCGATAGTAGGCTAAGCTATTATTTCTTGGTCCCTAAATTAGCTAATCATCAAACAACCTTATATAGTTCCACATCTTATAAGCTACACAGTCAGCATATAGTTCAGATTTTCCCTATAAAGATTCACTACTAAAAAAACGAATAATTTCGACCTCACTTTTTGGTCGAAAAAAAATCGACCACATTTATATTTTAGAAAATTATTTTGTATTCTTATTAATAAATGAGAAAAAACATTTTTTAAAAATTAAATTATATAAATAAAATAACTAATAAAAAAAAAGAAGAAGCATATTTACCGCACGCGGTATTAAACTTGTAAAATTTAATATACTCCCCAAACTTCAATCGTGCAATTCTCATTTCCAACAACCGAAAACCTAATTACATTAATTAAAACTCCCGGCCCCCGATACCCCTAATCCCGCCCCCACCACACCCCTACCCCGCACGCTCCATCCCCACCACACCCTCCCCTCACAGTTACGTGTCTGCTGCCCTTGTAGATTGGTGTCACTTAGCCACTAAAGGTAAGTCATTTTTTTTGGCATTTTTTTTTCAATCTCATTTCTATCATTATTAGTTACATTACTTTGTAATTGTAGTTTAATTAGTAGATTACTTATATTTATTGTTAAAGTTTGCATTTGCCAGCTATTTGTTCAAATTTTACTAAGTGTAGAAGTTTATTTGCTATTCTAGTAACAAGTTCCCCACTTGAAGTTTTTTTGTTTTTATTTAGATATTTTTCTCTTTTCCCCGGTGGGTTTCTTAGTTTGTCCCTCATTGCTTAAAGTTTGATGCCTAGATAACTTGGTTTTGGTTTTTATATGTGGGTTTAGCAACTTTTTACTGTCTTGTGTTTCTTCTTGGCTTTTTACTTTAGAATATGCTCTCTTTTTGCCTATTCTGCCATCGATACCTAACCTATTCTTGAACGGTTGTCTTGGATTGTGGTTTCTTGGTATGTTCCATTCTTGCTCCCTCCCGTGTCACAAAAATGGAAGAAAAAGAAAAATTGCCCTAAGAAAGATGTAATGGTGGCCTAATCAACCATGGCAAAAAAATATAGAATTTTATGGCCAACTTGTGTGTGATTAAGGAGTATTTGATGAGTTTCTTTTCCTACTATTATGGTTATAGGACAAGAACATTACAATAGATTAAGGCATTTTGAGCTACGGAGCAGATGTTTTGTCCTAGCATTCTTCTTGGTTAGTCGTCGTTGAGCTATAAGAACATACTAAAAGGTGCGTTGAAACTATCAACTTTGTGAGTTTATGTCAAATGTCTTTAAGGTTCTTTGACGGAGTCGATTTTTGGTCGATTTCGAGCTTTCGATTATGCTCCTGCCAATTCGGTTGGTATTAGGCTTGGTAAGTACTTAACATGTTTCATTTTGCAATTATAACAAATTGATTCTTGAATGTAAATGCTTGGGGTGTACTTGCTAAAGTGCTATATGTCTACTTATAAAAAAATAAAAATAAAAGTTGAATGTGTTGATCGTCGTTGCCCTTTGTAGTTTTTAGTATCTTATTCAATAAGCATACATAACATAAGGCGTTTGGATGATGGGAGGTAAAAAGACATAAATAGAGTATTTTTTATTTGCTTTGCGGTCACTATAACTCGTAGTGAGATGCGGAAATGAAATGGAGGGAGTATTCTTTGGTTAAAAACGCTTGTTTTTAAATGGGTTATTTCTTGGTCCCTTTCTGTTTGTTTACCGATTTGAAGTGTTTAAATGCTCAATGGGAAAAAGAAGAAAAACAAAAACTCTTTCAGTGCTGTTGTTTTTCAGTTTTTTTTTTGTTTTGTTGTTTTTCTTTTTTGTTTTTGTTTTAACAACATTTACGCCGTTGTTTGGTGTTGTTTTTCTATTATTGGTTTATCAATTTTTTGCTGTTTTTCTCTGTTTTGGTCGTTTTTTTTTTTTTTTTGGCTAGTGGTTAAAAACATCTTATAACCAGCTTTTTTCTTGCTAAAGATTCTCGATTCTTTCCTCGTATAATCCTAGGACCTTTACTAGATGGTATTGCTACTTGTAAGTAGGCTTTGCAAGCATACCTTGTTGTTGTTGTTGTTGTGTAGTTTTCTTTGTGAATTACCCTACTTGGGCTGGCAATCTAGTTTCATCGAGTTGAAAAAATTGAGCCCTCATTGCTATTTTCCTTATGAACCTAATTGCTATTGTTTGAGTTGTTTCATGTTCATTTTAGATAATATAATATGAGGCACAAGCAAAATGAACACCAAAACAATGTAAACCATTATTTCTATCACGATAAAAGAAATATTTATATATAATCTTGACTCATGCTTGAATTTGATACCTTTTCTTCTCCTCATCAAGCTTTTGCTTTTCTCGCTCGATTAAGACTTCCCTCCGTTCTCTACTCCAAGAATCAAGCTTCTTCTTCTTGCTCTCCAACTCTAGACTGTCGATTTTTGCTCCGACGGATCTTATACATGCTCACGGGCAAGGCGTAGCATCTTCCTTGTTCCTACACCAAGTAGACTTTAGTTACACGTTAGAAACTAGGGAGCGCTTTCTATTACCCAATGAATATCCAAAATGGAGTCTCTCTTTACTTTGTGATCTTTATCGAATCAAAGTCTAGAATCACCTTACTAGTTTTTGAAGCATGTAAGATGTAACGTTAGTTAAATATTAAACAAGTCGAGCAAAATCCCTTTCGTCCAGAGTAACAAATGGTAATTTTAGAGTAGATGAAACAGAATCGGCACTTCACAATGGCACGTCTAGACATTCTCACCTATCACACACACGGCGGGGACATCGCATAAGAAACATAAATTTCACATACATCATCTGCACGAGATAAAAGAATTAAAAAGAGAAGGTTTGCAAATAGCGAAACCTTCAAAAAAAAAAACCAGCATCATCCAAGAGGCGGTAAAATTGAATTTTGTCTTTATTTTTCGGGTCGGGCTTCAACTCCATTGCACCCTTAAAAACCCGGTCCGGTCCTGCAAATAAATATCAGGGAAATAAGCTAAATCTTAAATAAGAAACCTAGAGGAATTGAATCATTCAAGATGTTAAAAATAGACTACGAGACACGTAAAAATTGGTTAATATTTTGAGAAACTAGGGAACAAGCAACTAAGGACTTGAATCATAGGCGGAATATGGTGCAAATAGCATGAAAAAATCAGGTAATATGAGAAGCCTATCCAAAACATAGATCGCAACAAAGTACAAAATTTAAAGTGTTACCGATCACCTAAAGAGAGAAATTACTAACTTTAAATGAAACAATACCAGCCGAAAGACACAACTAAAATTATGGACAATGCTACTTCTGCCGAATGTAAAGGTATTTTGACTAACACAAAGTATATTTTCGCCTCGATATCAAACCTACCCCTTGATAATTAATGTAAGATAAGAACAAGCAAAACCTACCGAAGTTAATAAAAGAACATTGAACAAAGGCATTGCTATCTTTTCTAAATGAAACCTCAGCAAACGTCGTGTGGAATGTCTTTCTTGCTTCTTCGGTAAGCTTCCATTGCTTCAAGTGTTCTACTGTTTTGGAGGAACGACGGTTTCCCAATAAAAATGTGGACACAAAGTTAGGAAAACCATGATTAACGGTATTTTAGTATAATTCTACAACGTGATTTGGTTATTGTCCTTTATAAGAATCTTTTAGTGGTTAAACATTTCATCCTAAAATATTAGTAACATTATTTTAATAAATTTTTTTTGTCTTTTTCAATCATACAATTTGGAAGCTTCTTTATTTTATGTTATACATTCGGTCTGATATGTTCTTAGGACTTTGAATCAAATGTTTTTAGAGAAAAAGTACTTATTCAGAAAATCTTGTACAAACAATGGGCTACGATGACTTAGATTTAACAAGCATATATCTGATTTAACAAAAATATACGAATTATAAACAGTATTAGCCTTGAACGAGTAAAATATAACTCAAGAACGATAGCGATGTAGTCTCCCTTTCGGATCTATGGGTCTAGTGCCAACAATTTTTTGAGGAATGATATCAATGGCACTTGAATAACATGATGATACATTACATAGAATAAAGGAGGCACTCATGGTTTGGTTCTTTTAGTTCCATTTTCTTTATTAAATTTTTTAAGATAGTGTTTGTTTGTTTGAATTTTTTAGTATATTCTTGTTTTTCTTGTTTGTTTAACTCTGATGTTTGGTGTTGTTTTTCTGAAAGTATTTTTTCCTGTTGGTTTACCAATTTTGAATTTTTCATGGTTTCTTGATTTTTTTTTATTGGCTAGGCGGTTACGGCGACAAAATTTTCGTTGGTCTAAAAGGTCAAAAAAAAATTCACCCTCACCATGCCTTGGATATTTTGGTCGAAAATTGGCCTTTTTCGACCGCATGTGGTCGAAAATTTTGGTCGATACACTAAAGATTGGTCTTTTTTTGGTCGAATTTCCACGTAACCCGGTTTCCTCTGTATGAAGAAAAACAGTTTGGTGCCGTTTTTTCTGCTAGTTCACCAGCTGGTGTTGTTATTTTTTTGCTTACAAATAGTTTGGTGTTGTTTTTCTGTTGTTGACTGATTTTTTTCTTTGGTCTTGATTCCTACAATTTAAAAAAGAGATTCTCAGTTCTTTACTTGTGGCTCGTTTGGATATGAAATTAGTTGCTAATCATGATTTATTTGTAGACACTTGAGAGGGGTGAGGAAGTACCTCAAGATGAAGTCTTCAAGATTACTCACACGAGGAAGGCGAAGAATGCCGATGGTACGGAACAATGGTTCGAGCCCTAGAGCTCAAGAAACCTATGTAAGTCACTAACTAACAAACCTATGTAAGTCACTAACTAACAATAATAACTACTTTTGTTTGAACTAAATTTACCTACTAACATTGCATCCTTCAATTTCGGACATCGAGTTTCAACAACACAAGTTGGAATATTGTGCCGATCGACCCAAGACATCGATGACCAACGAGATAATTGCTCGGCGGTGGATGGAGAAGGTAGCTCCCCCAACAAGGTATGGGACATAATGCCTAATCGAGCATGTCGTCAATTTCCGTCGTTCCTTCAAGGCGTAGGTACTACTGGCAAGGGGGTGGATCCTAAGGAGTACCAAGAAAATGAAGAGTGAAAGTTAGTCAACTAACAAGTACACTTAGTTCAACGAGAGGCAAGATGTTGCATATGCGTGCCCAAATTGATAGCTTACTCAACAAGGGCCCTTCATATTCCCCGTGTCCCGGGGATGCTCGTAGGTCACGACAAGACGACGTAGGTCACAAGACAACGTAGTTCATGCTCTTGTTGATGAGGATAGTAGGGAGAATCGATCATGTCTCTAACACCCAACGTTGACTTTTTTAATTCGTATACTTTTGGATTGTAATATTGCTATGTTTTCTTGGATATGTATATATTTTTTTTTATGATAGTTTTAATTCGAATTAGATGTACTTTTGAAGGTGAATTTGATTGTAGGAAGTAGTTTATGGATGTTTAACTTTACGATGTTTAAGTGTTTGAATGTAGAAAGTAGTTTATGGTTGTTTAACTTTACGATGTTTAAGTATTTGAATGTAGTTTTAAGGATATTTAGAAGTACTTTAAATTGAAACTTGAGGTTGAATTTGATTTTAGAATGTGAAGTTTATGATTGTAAAAATACTTTGATGAATTGGACGTGTTGATGAATTGCATTGTTGATTTGGTTGATGAGTGTGATTAGCGGGTGAGGCCTTTGTTGGAAATTTTTTTTTCGCATTTTCGACCTCATGAGGTCGAAAATTTACCCGATATTCATAATTTTCGACCTCAAAGGTCGAAATTGCACTGTGAATTATAATTCGACCGCACGAGGTCAAAATGCGGCTTCAATTTGAATTTCGAATTCTACGAGGTCGAAATCCCTAAATTTCGACCTCGGTCGAAATTCCGGAAATATTTTTTTTTTTTTTATTTTCTATCGTATTTCGACCAAAAGAGGTCGAAAACTTTAAATAATATTTCTGTAAAAATAATATTTTCGACCGCGTGCGGTCGAAATGTTTTATTAATATTTAAAAAAAAAAATAACTTTTTCGACCTCAGGTGGTCGAAAAATTTATTTTCGTAATTTAGGTAGAAAATTTATTTCGACCGCGTGCAGGGTCGAAAAATTTCGACCACGTGAGGTCGAAAAAAATTTCACCTATGTTAGTGACCGTGCCTGCCGATATTTTTAGTCGAAATTTATCCTTTTTCGACCTCGTATAATCAAAATTTTTGGTCGATTTTCCCTGTTTTTTTAGTAGTGATTTGGAAGAAAAGTTTGGTTGAGTCCCGACAAAATTCTGCTAATTTATAGGATTGTAATATATGGATGTAATGAAACCCACCATGTAAAATATACCAATTTCAAGGGAAGCCTTTCTATTAGTACATTCTATATTGATGTCAGCTTAATTTGTTAGTAGAAAGTCGATAGATGGTGTGATATGCCTGTGTTTTTACGTGCACTAACGTAATGCTCCACCAACCAAATAAGGCTTTATTCCCCCCAATCAAAGGAAGAAAACGACACCAAAGAAGCTGACATAAGCAAAACCACTATCCTAATCCCCCTCCCCTCAAAATTCTGTACTCGAAGCAGTAAATTTAAGTGCACATTCTATAAAAATTAATATAAGAATTTACAACAAAAAAAACAAAAAACAAGGTGTATTTTGGTATGTTTCTCGATTATAATAGAACTTCGAAAATTTGAAACAAAATTTTTTATAAGAACAAGAAATTGGATAATAGATCCAACTCTTTTTTAGCTAAGAAAATAAAAGGGATAAGGCATCATTACCCCCCTCACCTAGTAGCGTTTTTCTTTGGCTATTTAAAGCTAATATTTTACCCCCAAACGCCGACGCCCACTCTCATATGGGAGAGTGACATACACTCTCCTTGCACCACATTTTTGCATTTATTTTTATTTTTTTAATATGCAGCTTACGTGTCAATTTTTAAGAATAAAAAAATAAAAAACTGATTTTTCTTTTACAAAATTTATTTTTAAAACCCGTTTTTAAAAATAACAAAAAAAGTGAATTAAAAAACTGATTTTCTTTTAAAAAATTTATTTTTAAAACCTGTTTTAAAAAAAAAAAAAAGCTGAAAACGAGAATTTAAAAAATGATTTTTCTTTTAAAAAATTTATTTTTAAAACCTTTTTTAAAAAAAAAAAAAAACTGAAAACGCGAATAAAAAAACTGATTTTCTCTTTTAAAAAAATTTATTTTTAAACCCGTTTTAAAAAACAAAAACTGAAAAGTCGAATTAAAAAAAACTGATTTTTCTTTTTAAAAAATTCATTTTTAAAACCCGTTTAAAAAAAAAAAAAGTCAAAAATGGCTTTTTCTTTAAAATATGGAAAAATGGATTTGTTAATAATATGGAAAGCTTGATTATTTTTTTTAAAATGTCTTAAAAGATCTTGATTTTCATGATTTCATTTTCTTAGGACACTTTTATTTTTCAAATAAAATCCGGAAAAGTGTTTTCTTGTCAAAATTTGAAAAAAAAACTGATTTTTTATAAAATTTTGAAAAATTAATTATTTTTTAAAATGTGAAAAACTATATTTATATTCATATTTTAAGAAAATACAAATTTTTAAGAAAAAATTAAGTTTTTCCGTTTTTTTATGTTTCTCACTCTCTCAAAGAGAGTGAAACACACTCTCCTTGCCACACGCATTTGAAAATATTACGGTTTTAAATAGTTTAGGGGTGATAGGACCAAACATCGCAGTAAGGTGTCGTAGCAAAAACGCTATTAGGGGGTAATGATGCCTATCCCAAAAATAAAATTAAAAAATTGGGAAATTCATCGGTTGGATAATAATTTTTTCCTGGTAGCACTCACGATAGATAAAATGTCTGAAATACACATAATTTTTTGGGACTGAGGCACATGTGCTAAAAAAAATATCAACTTGGAAATACTATACAAAATATAATGAAGAAAAAGAATGAATATGCCGACAAAGAACCCTGCTTGAAATAAGTTTTTAAGATTTTCCTTTAAGAGAAATATAGATTAATCAAAACTTATTTCAATAGCTTGCCTTTCGAAAGAGTGAAACATCAGACATAATGGATACTGAGTTGTTGGGCTAAAACGGTCCAAAGATCTTTCTTTTTGATATTGTCCGCTTTGCCCCCGCACGATTTTTAAAAGAAGCCACATCATTAAGAAATATATTCAATTCCTTATAAGTAGCTTTTTTTTTTTCGTGTGGTACTTTTGTTCGCACACCCCAATCACCGCTCGAACTAAGTTCCACATGGCTTTATCATACCATAGGTCGAGATTCACATGCGCGCGCGTACCCACATCGTCGTCAGTATTTACGATTCTGAATCCCAAAAGTGAACGCGTCTTCTTCAAAGTTAAACCTACTCTTACGTAGTCCGCCATCTTCATACTCGTCCTCCCCATTGTCCGCTTTAGCCAAGCTTCACATCATTAAGAGATTCAACTCCTTGTTAGTGGCCCCCTTTTTTTAAAGTTAGTAAGCCAATACGAAGCAGAGGGCAAGTTATAGTTATTGCCTCCCCACTTTATTTCATCCTTCGTTAGTAAGCCAATCGCTTGGGTTAATCATGGATAGAAGCCGAGAAAATGCAACTTCCTTTTCAGTAATTCTATGTCAAAGATTTTGGTATTAAAAAATTCTATCCTCATTAAAATAAATAGTATAATAAGAATAGGATGTTAATCTTTGGCTTTAACTAACTACTTGTTATATTAAAAAAAGATAACGGGAGACTTTTCTCCACATCCCAATTGACCCCTTCCCTCTTCAAAGATCAATGAACTTGCATGCAACCAAAACCTAACTTATTCTTAGTGGAAATCCTAAGTATTTGCCACTATTTTTCTACACAATGTTTTTTATTATTAAATATTTGACTGTTCAATATATTTGCTTTTTTGCTTCACCAAAATTGTTTTTTGACCTCACGCCGTACGACAAGGTTGTGTTTCTCTTACTTAGCATTTTGGGTGATTACCTCATTAATTCCATATCAAGAGGTTACTGGTTTTGTGGTTCATTACAATCTTTAAAAAAAAAAAAAAAAAAAAAAAAAAAAAGTTTATGTCAAAATTTATAAAAAATATTTTTATTTTTACTCATAAGAGATTTAAAAATAAAATACATGTTCTTCTACTCAATTTTTAAAGGGTTATGTTGAATTATTTCCTAGAAAAAATTGAGCAATATTATGGCCAAACAGTTTCATGCTTGGCATCTTATTGTCAAAAGATAATCTTTAGATTAACCTGTAACTAAGTGCAGATTAAGACACTATCAAGGAATCTGATATCTTTATATCCTTTCTTATTATAAGATTGCACATCGAACTTGGTAGATCTATTAATATTTGTTTATTCACACTAGATTATGCGGTTAATCTAATAATTAATTAGTTACTAATGTTAACAACCTATATACCAGCGAGCCTTCAGCATAAATAAACATCAAGAAGCATGAATGAGATCAAGGTAGAATGGTAGAATGTAGGGGTGTACAAAGTAAACCGACAAACGCACCAAATCGATAAATCGAGTCAAACCGAGAAAAAAAACCCGATTAGTGGTTTGGTGTTAAAAAAAAATCCGATCATAATTGGTTTGGTTTGGTTTTAGCTAAAAAACAGTCAAACCGAACCAAAGCAACCCGACATGACGTTTATTCAATCTTTAAAATATTTTATACATAATTTATTTGTAATGTAATTTAGACATTTCTTAAATTTTTCGTAGTTTTTTGTCTATTATCATATTATTTCAAGCTTGAACTTAGAATTTTGAATGTTAATAAGTTTTATATCCCATTGATGTTAGTAACTCAAAGAAAGTCCAAACAAAACCAACTCAACACTAATGCTAACAAGAGAAATACAATTTTACGACTAGGAATGACAAAAATGTTGGATATCTATTCTTTAGTTTTGCATAATTGGTTTAGAGAGTGAAAATACATAACTTAATTTTTTTTCTTTGTCTTGTAATTAAAACTTAATTATTAGCCATACTTATTTTAGCATGACTTAGTATTTTAAGATTATGGTCATTTTCTTTATGGCTTATTAATTAGCAATATTTGTTTTAACCGATTTTATTATCTTTTTGGTTGAATATTTTAATACAATGTCATCACTCATCTCACATTTTGTGTTATTTTCTTAAGAAACACCTTAATTGTATAGTTGTATCTTACTAGGACTAAAGAAATATTTGAAGTAAAAGTTATATGTTTTGTATGAAGACTTTTCCGGGAAAAAACTCGAAAAACCCGAGAAAACCGAATAACCCGAGAAAATCCGAGGTTGAAAAACCCGAAATTTATTGGTTTGGTTTGGTGTATAAATTTAAAAAGGGAAAACTATGTATATATACATGTTAAGGAGAAGTATTTACGAAACGCGACAATAGTTTTCCTTATTTACAAAACATAACGATATTTTACAAAACATGATAGATTTTCATATATTTTTCGTTTTTTTATTTTATTTTCAAAAAATAATTTTTTTTAAAATAATTTTAAAACAACAATTTTATATTTTTTTTAAAATTTATTAAAAAAAAAAAAAAGTTTTTGCTCAAAGGCTTAAAAAATTATCTCAATTTTTTGTGTATGAAAGCTGTATGAAAAATATATGAAATGTGTATGTGTAAGCGAAATTTTTAATATAGTTTTTCATGCACAAAATGTGAATGAAATTCTAAGTCTTGAGCGAAATATACACATTTCATACCATTCTCATATATAAAATTTTGAGCGTAATGTTTAAGCCTTGATCGTGTTTAAGCCTTGATCGAGATATACACATTTCATACGTTTTTCATACACAAAATTTGAGCGAATTTTTTAAGCCTTGAGCAAGATATACACATTTCATACACAAAATTTAAGCGATTATTTTAAGTCTTGAATGTTGTATCAAAGTTGTATACAATGTTATTATAGTTGTACTAATTTTAGAGAAATCTAACATAAACTTTATACATGAAAATGTGAGCGAAATTCTAAGCCTTGAGCGAGATACAAATGTCATACCGTTTTCATACATACAATTTTGAGGTGATTTTTTAAGCCTTGAACGAGATATACAGTTTTCATACCGTTTTCATACACTAAATTTTAAGCGAACATTTTAAGCTTTGAGCGAGATATACACATTTTATATAACTTTCATACATAAATTTCTGAGCGAAAAAAATTTAAATAGGGTTTGTAATGTTATCTTTTGTAAATAGAAAACTATCATCACGTTTCGTAAATATTTCTCCTTAATATGTATATATACGTAATTCACCCGACGCAATTGGTTTGATTTGGTATTTTAAAAATCCGAACCAACCCGGTCCATGTACACCCCTAGTAGAATGTTCCAGAAATTGTTTTCTTTTTCTTTGTTTTCTTTATTAACGTCTCCAAAAGTAAAACTATCACCTTTTGGTACGTTGTTATGAGCAGCTCTGGTGCTCGATCTTAGGTCTGAGGTATAGGTCGAATCATGATAAAGAAGGTTCGGTGGTTGTATAATTCCCAAGCGGAAAGTCATATAGGAACTTCAACTAAGAAAGAAGAAGAATAAGAAGAATTGCTTAAGTAAAACAAAGAAGACGATGTCGACCTTCCCTTATATAAACAAGTGTTAGGGGAAGGTCGACAGCAAATACAAAAGAACAAGAACAGGACATCAAAACAGAGGATCCGAAAGGGGAGGGAGGGTGGAAGGGAAAAGGAATAAAGAAAATACGGTTCGAATCCGTATGCCCTTGTGTGGAACAATGGGTACGGACACTCGTTCAAAAAAGAAAAAAGGCACCGGGCGGACCCGCAAGCACGGTAGTAAGATGCAAATACAATCATACAATGTGTACCGTACTCTTAGTCCGACTTTTTAGCGGTAGATCACCGTCCTCGTTCTCCTTTTTGAATTGCCCTATTGAGTAAGCGGTCGATGCTCGCAAAATGTCGAGCCGACGGGGTCGAAGGGTACCGGTAGTGACAATAGCAGGGGGGCTGGACATTAGTTGTGTAAGTGGAATGACCCAACCGTACCTAGTCGCCCGAACCGTTTTGCGGTTCTAGAGGACCCCGAACAAGAAGAGGCAAAGATGCCGGATCCGGACACCGAACCGGAAGAGATTGCTCGGATGAGTGTTTGGGTAACAAAGCCGAGGAGGGTGTAGTCAAGGAGAGAACTCCCGAGGAGAGTGATTCGGCTCATAGAACCGAGGATCTGGAAGAGAGGGTCAACTATGGCAGTGACTGAGGGGGACTTATCACAGTGGCGGACCTACATTTACAAGTATGGGTGCTGAAGCACCCATTGAGTTTGGCCAAATTAGTTTATTTATGCATAAATAATCCTTTAAAAACTCTATAAAGTACTATGAACACCCATGTTTGATTTTTATGAGCACTATGAACTTATACTAAAATTAATGAAGCACCCAGTACTTATAAATTTTAGATCCGCCACTGCACCTTAATAGTATTTCTTCTCAAAATGACTTGAAAATAATTTCAAGCTGATCTAGTACAATAATTTTATTTTAAAAATAAGTAAAAAAAAATTGACTAGTCCCTTCAGTTTATGAACAGATTAACTAAATTCAAAGAAGAAATAATTTGGAGGTATAGCAAAAACTTTATATGATATGACATCATGAGTTTAATTTAGCATGCCAACCAGCACTAGCTAGTGCAATATTAAATGAAAATTGCTAGTGCTTGCAACTATTTTGAGTGGAAATTCTTGTAATCAGTTTTAATTGATTTCACAAGAAAGTACCACATGTATGTACGACAATAAAAGCCGCTACAACTCCTTAGTCTCGGAAATGGCGACTATTTTGTTTTTGTTCAAACCAAGAGTGCGAACAAGCTATCAATAAAAATAATTAAAATCGGTCATAGAAGAATAAGGTTTAAATTTCAGGGAGAGCCCAAAAAAATGGTAATTTAATTGTTTCCATGTAATTTTGGTGGACATATTAACCCGGAATTTTATGTTTGTGGTGGTGGGACTAACCAAATCAGCTTGGTATAGCTTGATCAGTGAGAGAATTTTAGTCCTCTCTTCCTTGTACAGACTTCGACTCTAATACTATAATGATCAACTGAGTAACCTGCTAGCTATAGATAAGTGAGAACAGATTGTTATTGTCTACTTCATCGATTTTTTACGGTGAAAAATGATCTTTTTGTGTTCGGCTATAATGGAAACCTGAATTGATATATTTATTTAGCATACAAATTCGATAGATTAATCAAAGTGCGTCCAGACTACGCTGGAGACCCAAGTATTCGAAAAGGAAAAAGAAAAAGAAAAAAAACTATTCCGATTCAATATATTTTATATTTTTTTATTGCACTTTTGGTGCAGACTTTCGTAGTACGTTCTTGAAGATTTGTTTCTAGTTCTACGTTGAAAGCTTGCTTGAGTAGTACGTATTGTCCCTCAAATTGGTGGTCTTTAATTTTTGCCCTTCGCTAAAAGCCCTTTGGTTCTGGGTTCGAACCCCCCGCTTAGTCAAAAGTTAAAAAAAATCGCAAGGTAGAGTTTTGATTTGCAAGACAGAGTTTTGCCTCAAACTCTATGTCTCTACCTGATCAGACAGAGTTTTGCTACCTTCAGGCAAAGTTAGAGGCAAACTCTACCTTAAGGCAAAGTTTGAAACTTTGCCTGATCAGGCAGAGTTTGACTGCAAACTCTATCTGATCACGCAGAGTTTTGCCTTATGCCTGAAGACAAAATTCTACCTTAAGGTTGAGGTTTGCATTAAGACAATTTTTTTTTATTCAGTTGAAATTTTGCAAAACTCTGCCTTAAGGCTTAACTTTTGCCCGAATAGGCCTAATTTTGCTACGAAACTCTGCCTTGCGATTTTTTTTTTAATTTAGCGGGAGTTTGAACCTACGACCTTGGGGTATTAGGCAAAGGGCAAAAATTAAAGACCACCAATTTGAGGGGCAACAACTAAAGACCAGTGCGGCAATCGTGTAAATGACCCTTAGTTCAATTCATTTTTAGCTCATCTAATAATTGGGCTGATACGTAACCCAAATTGACCAATAGATATATTGTCAAAACATTTTCAAAAAACCATATTATTTAATTGATATGTTTTATATAGCGATAATAAAGAAAACAATAATTTTATTAGGTACTTAAAAAATTATGAAAGAACAAAAAAAAAAAAAAAAAAGGGGGTTGAACAACTCAGTAAAAATTAGGCAAGTTGGGTTATGACCCGTTTTGTGGCCCATTTTAGCCTAATAACTTCTGGGCGGATTGGTTTGCAGGCTATTACACAGTGGGGGGTTTACCCAGTGCGCACAAAGTGCTCACCTGAAGGGCAGAGGCTGTGGCAGAGGTTGTAGCGGCTGCAGGTTATCCTGGGATTCCAACAAAAAAAAAAAAACTTTTGGGCGGATCACTCAGCTCATTGAAGCCACTCAATTGAGCCAACTCGCCCATTTGACACCCCTAATTTTATGGCAATATTCAAGACTCACATAAAAATACGTTATTACACGTACACGTACTCTATGCACATCGGCTCCAAGGCTCGATCGATACAGAAGTTGTTTTTGTTAACTTTGCCAAGTAGTCAAAACACATTTCATGTCAAAGATGTATAATGATTACTCGATCGATTTGAAGCTTTTTCATTAATCTTTCTACACAGTTCAAATTTCCAAGGTTAACAAGGTAAAAGCCCAAACCTTTTTTTACTGTTTTACAGCCTTGGAATTTTGAAGTTTAATTCACTCTAGCATTTTTCCATTACAGTAATAAATTGAAGCGGAGCCTTGAAATAATGATAAAGTCATTTTTTTGTGACTTATAGTTTAAGGGTTCGAGTCATGGAATCAACCATTGATACTTGTGTTAGGATAGGCTGCCTACATTACACTCCGTTAAAGTGCGAACTTTTCTCGGATCCTACGTGAAAACGTAATACTTCATGTACCGATAGCCACCCGTTGCCCATTTTCTATTACTCCTTTTGTCTCATCTTATGTGATGCAGTTACTATTCGAAGAGTTAACGTTATTTATTTAAAACATTATTTTTTCATGTGTCTTTTAATTATTTGTTGTTAGTTATTGTGCTTATGTTGCAAAGTTTATGTCTGAATTCA
The DNA here is from genome assembly GCF_029784015.1 of Lycium ferocissimum. Lineage (NCBI taxonomy): Eukaryota > Viridiplantae > Streptophyta > Magnoliopsida > Solanales > Solanaceae > Lycium > Lycium ferocissimum. The sequence goes on along the minus strand of NC_081348.1, from coordinate 53,480,132 downwards.
TATCGAAAATTAGATAGTTTAACACTCAAACTTTAAATCATCTCACATAAAGTGGAATGGAGGAAATAGTTTCTAAATATGTTACTTAACTTTTTTTTTTTTTTTTTTAAATGAAAAAACATTATGTTCGAATTCATATCGAAAATTAGATAATCTCACATCCTACTTCAAATCGTCTCTCGTAAAGTGAGATGGAGGGAGCATTAATAAACCATAAAGCAAGACGGAGCTCTCGACGAAGTTCTAGAAAATAAGTCTTAGGGGTCAATATTAACTCATTTATTAAATCTTCTCATCCTCATCCATGTAATCTGATTTAATGAACTCACCCTCAGTTCCTCATAGAAAATTCTTGGCTGGCGTAGGCATCCTCACCTTAGTGCCCATACCCCACAAGGATCCCACTACGCTTCTCACGTGTTGTCCCACGAAATCAACTCTATATAAACCCCTTCTCCTATTCCAATTTTTTTCCACTCACTCGGACGTGACAATAAAAGAAGAAGGAAATTAAGAGCCAACAAGAAATTAACGTCATTCATCTTCTCTACAAAAATCATAGATCAATCCATTTCTTAAAATCTCAATCTCTTTAAAAATGGCAACCTCTAGCTTCGAATCGATTCGAGCTAGAGCTATGTGGCGGACTTGCTTAGCCTCCGCCTTTCGAACCGCCTTGGCTTGTTCGATAGTTGGTGTTGCCACCCTTTTCGGGCCCGAATGCTTCAAAACTCAAGTCGCATTCCCAGCTTTCTCCTACGTTACGGTTATTCTCGTCGTGACTAATGCCACGTTAGGTGACACTTTACGTAGTTGTTGGCTCGCACTTTACGCCACAATTCAAGGTGTTTGTCCCGCTATACTGAGCCTGTGGTTGATCGGGCCGGGCAGGCTCACGGCCAGCACCACGGCTACGGCCGTGGGGCTGAGCGCGTTTTTTGTGATCCTGCCCGAAAATACTCACTTGATAGCGAAGCGTATCGCGCTAGGGCAACTTGTTATTGTGTATGTCATAGGTTATATTAATGGTGGAAAAACGGAACCAATTATGCACCCGATTCACGTTGCCGCTAGCACGGCGGTTGGAGTGGTGGCTTGTGTTTTAGCATTGCTGCTTCCATATCCAAACCTTGCATGTTGTGAGGTGAGAATTAATTATATTCGTGTTAATTAAGCTCTTCATTCTTTCTTGTGGTAGTAGCGCACTAGCCGTAATATCAAGTTTAATTACAGGTACTTAAATATCGTAAAAGCTAGTGTTAAATGCATTATTACTCGTTTAATTTTTCAAGCATTAGCATGCACTTTGTCTTCACGCATCAGCAATGTTCCTAGGAATTAACCTATATGATATCCACTAACTAATGATATTTTCACACTACCAATACATTTTAATCTGCTATAGAGGATTTTCTGCATTATTTTCTAAGTTACTAATTTCACTTGTTACTTGTAGTTATGTACTTGGTTATCTAATGACATGATAGTGTTAAAGCAATTAAATTATCAATATGGAAAGACATAATTAAATAAATAAAAATGAATTCTCTCTAACAGCTTAAATTTTTAGATAAAATGATTACACACTTCAACTGTCAATGTGTAGTATAGTTACATGATTAAAAACACTTGGCGCAAATTGTGTGGATAAACTTTTTTTTGCTTTAACAAGATTGGTTAATGTGTTTACAGGTAAAAGAGAAGAGCAGGCTCTTCGTGGAAAATGCTGCCGAGAGGATTAACCTGTTTGTGAAGGCATTCTCGGCTGAAGACAACACTTCAGCACTTGCTTTAATTCTTCAAGCGAAGTCCTTAGTTAACAATGGACCCAAACTTCTCCAAGCCATTAAATCCAAACAAGTAAGCCCACTAATGACATAATGACATGTTTATTACTCTCTTTTTAACTCAGTTTAGGTGACACTCTT
>NC_081348.1:53468472-53478104 GCF_029784015.1 Lycium ferocissimum | reverse complement strand
AAGTTATTATCATATATTTAATAAATAAACAATTAAGTAACCTAAATAAAAAAAATTAATAAATTATTATCGTATATTTAACAAATAAACAATTAATTAACTAATGAAACAAAACAATTAAGAAATTATTAACAAATAAACAATTGGCTTAGCAAAAACAAAATAAATAATTAATAGGTCCTTTTAATTAAATAGCTAGTCTAACAATTAACTAAATACTTAAGTAAATAATCCAATAATTAACAAATACTAAATAAACAAGCAATAAATAATTAACTAATTAACAATAGATAAACAAATAAAAAAAAAAAATGAAAAAATGGGCGGTCCCAACGTGTACCTGGGCCCCGCCCAAAAAAGCAAAAAAAAAAAGTTAGTGCTAAACGAGTAATCCACCACGGTTATACAATGACCATGCTTAGATAATAATATATTTAACAATGTAATAGAAAATTTGTAGTGAAATACCTAGATTGAAGCTTTTTTTTTGAGTTTTGAAATGTGTTACGCCGCTCTATTCGAAATCAGCCTTAGAAACTTGTTCTTACTGCTTGATATCACAAGGAATATTAAGTTTTGGATTGAAAAATAACAACGAAATTATAGTTTTAAAAGGGGTGGGACCAGCTGAAAAATGGGGTTAATGGCGGGTTAGGGCGGGAGATGTCGCGTCCCGGTGGGGAAGATGGTGATTTATGGGGCTTCATTCACGCCGAATTTCGTGCGTGAAGCCAAAGTGAAATTTTGCACTTTGGTCTTTTTCACCATCTAAATTGCGGCGTAATACTATTAATGGAATTTTTTTTTTTTTTGCACTAGTTTGGTACAACTTTTTATTTTTAGTGCTACTTAAGTCGCGGATTCCCCCTACTAGAGATGATGCAACAAATCAACTCATTAGGATGAGAGTCATTTGTACCAAGTCCAGGGCCTTATGTTCGAGAGGTGGTATTAGAATTTTATGCAAATATGAATGCTCAAGAAGAAACTTCAAGAGTTCAATGTAAGGTTATCCCTTTTAACCGAACTGCTCTAAATAAGGTTTATAATTGGAGGGATGTTAATGACGATGAACTAAAATATAAAATGGAAGATGAGGATAAAATATTTTTTTTAGAGGATGTATTGTGACATTATGTCCTAAAGGGGTTTGGCTTATTTCTGGAACGAAAAGTAAACCTTCGAGTATAACTAGATCGTGTATGTTGGAAAAATCAAGAACATGGGGAGAGTTTATTAGTTCTCATCTTACTCCATATTCGAACATGTTAAACTTTAATATGAAAATGATCATTTTGTTGTATGCCATTAAGCAAAATATGGATATAAATGTTGGTCGAATAATTCGCGATGAAATGATTTCTTGCCTGTTCGACAACGCTTTACCCTTTCCGACTACACAATCACTCGCCTTGCAAGAGTATGTTTGGTGTGAACATGGATAGGTTGGTTAGAATAATGAACGAATCTGCCACACTTGGTAAGAGCTATTTAAATGGCTTGCGACCTCCTCGAGGGCCGGAGAAGCGAAAACAAAGAGTTTCGAAAAATCCAACTACAAAACACAAAAGGCTCCAGCAATCAGAAAATTTAGAATTGGATACCTCATCTATGGTTGTTTCACCTGATAATTTTATTTATTTACAACGGCTACTGCACGGACAAGCTGAGATGAAAAGAGAATGGGAGGTTTATAAAAATGAACAAGCAGTCCGAGGAGCAATGTTAGCGGCTAATATGTCTCATGTTCTAACTGAAATTAATGTAACAAAAAATAATCAATCTTACATTTGCCAGACATTGCAAAATCAGGTTGCGTCTACTTCTCCCACCATCCAAATGACAGGAAATCTCACGTGCAACATTTCTAATGCAATGCTGTAAAATTTTCTGACCCATCAATTTTCCTGCATTATTCTTTTACAGATCCGAGTGGCAGATTTGTGCAGGCTTGTATCCAACACCGAATTTCCTCTGTCGGCTCCATTACCACCAACAACACTCAATATGCATAAAGAAGGTGGGTCAAATAAAATTTTCATACCATTTAGCATGTAGCCTCTCTCCATGTGGTCAGATGTTGTCACAATTCCAGAAATGAATACTGCAAATCCTGCTAATTTCTATGGCGAAGGACCCTCCGTTCCTCCCGAAAATCAGGGAAAATGAAAACTTTGATGCTGCATTTAACTTTCTCACTGGTGAAGGTACTGGAACATGTAGTCATTGAAACTTGAATTATTGAAAATGAATAATTTAAGTGTGGGGATGGTAAAAACTCTACTCTACTTTTTCTATGTGATAATCTTATGGTCTACTTTATGTAGTTGGAAATGTTGGTAGTCCTTTTTGGTGCTGGTTGTTTTTGAAAATGTTGGTGATGTGTTGATGTTAGTTGAAAGAAGAAGATTTTTTGGTTGGCAACAGGTAACATCTTTTTTGAAAATAGCCATAAGAGAAGCTTGTACATTGTTTAACCTTATGGTTAGTATGTTGGTGCTAGTTGAAAGAAGAAAGAAACGCTTGATTGGCAGCATGTAACATCTTTTTTTGCTGTAAATAGCCATAAAAGGCAGCTTGTACCTGTTTGTTTTAGTGTGAAAATGTCAAATGACAAACCTTGTAATGAATGTTTAACTGCATGTTGTTTTGGTACTTCTAAATGCTGTCTTCTTTTTACATCTTTGTTACATCTTTGCTGGAAAAAAAAAATTACATAAAAGGTTTTTTAAGCAAATAATTTGCATATACATAACTTCAGATCATCTTTTGGCAACACACTTGGATCACTTCAAGTTCATAAAGCAAAGAAAGCTTCTAATTGTATATGTGTATTTTTGCTTATTAAGTGTCCTGCTGTAATGACAATCTGATTGTTTGAAGAAAAAGTCATAACATACTTAAATCAATGCAATCAATAGCTATAACATGCCTCTATTGTTGGTCAAGGCGAAATCCTAAAAAAATTGCTGATTTTGGAAAATGAATTAGGCCATTTTTTGATCGTTTGAGCCTTTTGTTAACTTACCAAAAGAAACAAATGTATCCTTAGTTTCCAAAGTTTGGGCCTAATATCCGTTTTTTTTTTTGGGCATTTTACATAAATAGCAAACATTTGGGGGTTAAACAAGCTACATAGCTAATGTTTGATATTTACGTTCAGAAAGCAAATGGGTGAAGCTTTCTTCCACATGTGTATTCAATTTTTTTAAGCGTATTCATGAATACAATAATTTTTTTTTCTACTTGTATTCATAAAATAACTATACCGTATTCATAATTTGGCTTGTTGTATTCATGAATACAACGAGTAAAATTGAATACATATACACCAATAATTACACCAATAATTGTTGTATTGTTTTTTTTGTATACAATTTTTTATCTGTATTCATGAAACTCAGTATCGTATTCATTTGTAGCTACTCTTTTTCATTGTATTCATGAAATAACTATCTATATTCATAAACGAGCTCGCTATATTGATGAATATAACAAGTGCTTGAATACATAAAAACATAGATACACAAAAATTAATAAATACACTATAAAAAAAATGAATACAATCTAAACATTTAACAAAAAAAAGCTCAAAACGTGAATACAACCGCTTTATTCGTGTATACAACAACATCAACCACTAGCTCCATTGAATCATCAACCATTTCGCTAGATCGACACGAAATTTCACAATAACAACAACGGCGGCCAATAACGAGAGAGATAAAACACACAACCAACACCAATATAACGACCATCACCGGAGCTTACTTCTCCAGCGAACCACAACAACAACACCACCAACCGGATCCGGAGAGGATGCCAAGCCGTGGTCACGACGGAGCTACGGCGGCGACGGGAGGCATGACATCGTTGCTAGCAACGTATCCGATATTGAATTAGAAGAAGCAATTAATGCTCTATTCGGTTCTATGTCCTTAGATAAGTCGGGCAATGGTGGAGATAATGGAATTGGGTAATACGTAGTTACGCCGGAGAAATCAAAGTAACTTTGGCTTGCCATGGAAATGAATCGATGGTGTTGGAAGACGCAAGAAGAAACAAAGAAATTTATCAAAAGGGAGATAGTATTCTATTTTTTTGTGTGTATATATATATATATATATATATATATATATATATATATATATATATATAGTTACTAAATGATATTAATACACAAATGTTTGCTATGAAAAGTAATTAAATTAAAGTATAGCTACTAAATATAAATACCCACTATATGTTTGTTATATCATGTAGTTATCCCTTTTTCTTCTTCTTCTATTCACCACCAAATATACAAAAAAAAAAGAAAAAGAAAAAAAAAGAAGAAGATCAGAAGAAGGTTTCCATGCCGAAATCCATTTCCTGGCCATGATAACAAGCATGAAAGGATGAGAATTTCACACTTTGATAGTCACAAGTTTTGAAATAAAGGGGATATTGTATATGGAAATAAAAAATAAAAAAAAAACACAAATGAGAATTAATAAAAACGGGTTGCAATATGACGCCCGTGAAAGTTGCAGTAAGTTGAATGCAGTGATCTACTCTTAATTTTGTACAAAGTCATCTAGTTTGTAAATCATGTCGGGAAAAAGTTAAGTTATTTTAAAAAATATTCCTATATCCTACCATCTCTCAGCCCAACGTTACAAGCCAATAAAAGTCCTAAAAGATTCTAAAGTCAACATTTATACATTAGTGGAGATTGACAAGAAAGGCAAGCTTATGGTTTATTGTAAATGATTGATTTTAATATTCTTGATTTTTCTAAAAACTCATAGATGTCTAATAGTGACTTTGCAAAAATAAAAGTGAAGATATAAACAAGGTAAGTGACAAGTGTTCATCAGGACTTGAAATTCAAGTAGAGTCATTAATTTTCGAGAAGTTGTAAGTGTTTTGAATATATATATATATATATATATATATAAAATAAAATAAATTAGTTATAACAGGTAAGGTAACCAAAAGAGACTTACTAAAAAGGGCATGTTTTGGTTTAAGTATATATTTTTGGTTCTCTAATATTACTACTTTGATGATTAGTTTGTATAACCGTAAGGAGTACATTTAATTGTACAATTTTAGTAATATATATAAATATAATTGTGAGAGGCATTTATACATTTTTTGAGAAATAGAAATCGAAGAATAGAAGAATTTCTTCATAACGAATATCAAGTAAAGTCGGGATCCCAAACCTTTTATCAAATTTATGCAAAACAAAATAATTTTTCTATTTCTTTATTTACAAATATTAGTTAGTTTATTCACCGCTCAACTCTTTACGATTTTCCCAAATAGAAACTAAAATAAGAAAATCCTGAGATTAGATAAGCCAATCTACGTAGGGATCGACATATTTTAATCCTATAATTTGATAAAAGAGTTAAATATATATACACAAGGCACTCATCATGCTCCACAAACCCGAACTTTGGGGGCGATTGGAAAAATGGGCAGTTGAGTTAAGGAATTTTGATATTGAGTAAATGCCACGAGGTGCGATCAAGTCTCAAGTTCTTTCTGCACTTTGTCGCCGATTTGATTCAAGTGTAAATCCCCAAGTCGAAAAGAAGCTTTCTTGGTGGGGGACTACACCTAGGGTTTGGATGCTCTATACCAATGGAACATCTAACGTAAAAGGAACCGGTTTGGGAGTAGTCCTACATACCCCCTCTGGGAGATATTCAGGGCGAGGCGGGCAATAGATACCGCACCTTTAACTAATAACGAAATAGAGTATTAAGCTTTGATTGCGGTCTTGAAGTTAGCTTCGAGGACTAGGTGATGAAGTCATCAAGGCAAAATGCGACTCCTGCCGGGTGGTAAACCAAGTCCACGGCGTATTCGAAGCAAAGGAGGAGCGCGTGTTGCGGTACCTAAGGGTGTTGAAAATGGTTTTGATTCCAAGAATCGACGCCGGTGCACGTAGCAGGGGAAAAACATAAAAGCGGATGCTTACCAACTTGGGCTCTTCCACCTGAGTCCGTAGGGCCAAACTCGAATCCGCAGTCCGGCCTACTCCATTCGACCGGATTCGGTAGGTATGATGAGGTTAATTCAGCCTTAGTTTGGGACTAGCGAACCAAATTCTTGAATTACCTAAAACACAAAAATTTCTAACAAAACAAAAGCGTCGGGGGGCTCTGCGAACCAAAGTTGCTCGGCATTGCTTTTTCGATGGCCACACTCTACCTAGAGATGCTATTATTGCCCCAATGGCACGATATGTAAGGCACGACAAAGTCGACTACGTAACGAGAGAGGTCCATGAAGGAATATGCGATTACCATTACGGTGCGAGTCACTAATGATGGGTTAATCGAGCCTGGATACTATTGGCCCAGAATGGAAGAAGATGCAAAGGCATTCGTTCAAAGATGTGATAAATGTCAGTGGCATGCAGAAATGTTGCACCAGCCGGCGTCCCCTTGGCCATTCATGAAATGAGGGATGTACATAGTTGGGTCTCTGCCTGCCGATTCGGGACAAGTACGGTTCGTGCTACTAATGACTGAATACTTCTCTAAATGGGTGGAAGCGAGGGCTTTCACAGTTAAGATCCGCGAAAGAGAGATGACGGACTTCGTATGGCAACATATAATATGTCGCTTTGCCAGGTAACGACCAACGGGTCGTTATAATCTTTTGGCATCTTTTGACCATTCCCGAGCCGGTTTATCTCACATTTAACCCTGTGGGATCGTTGACATCTTCTCGAGGTGTTTGTATATGATTCGGGTGGCTTTTTGAGAAATTTGGGCTTAAAGCGGAAAAGAGTTATTTCAAAAGTTAACTTTGTGTAAATGGACCTTTTCGGGAATCCGTCGATTCCGAGAGATTCGGATAGTCTTTTAGAATGTGTGTATATATTTGTTTCGGTTCTCAATGAGCTCGGGTGCATTTTGAGACGTGGGTTGGAAGTTAGTTTTGAGGTATTGGGGGTTGACTAGGTCAACGAGACTCTCGGGGAATTTTGGGCCAAGTGCGTTCGTAGTGTGTTTTTATGTGTATTTGCATGTATGGTAGGTAAGCAGATGGCCTTGGGTGATAGTCGGGATTTCGGGTTCGGATTGTGAAACTTGGGGATTCGGTGTACGGTGCCCGCAATACGGCACCATTACCCCATAGCTGCACCGCTATAGCGGTGGCCATGCCGCAGAAGCGCACGGTGCATTCATTAGTTGACCGCGCGGTTCGAGGGATGTAAGCGGCACCGCCGCAAGCCGTATCGTTGTCGCAGAGCGGGTATCGAGCAGATAGATTCATTAAATGAGTGTTAAAAGCCCTAAGTGCCTCATTGATTACTATTCTAAAACCGAGTTGGTGGGAGCAATTCAAAGGCGATTTTTGGGGGGAAATCATTGTGATAAGTCCCTTCACTTTCCTTTCCATTCCATGATTACTTTATTACCTTAGGAATCCATTATCATGCTAGTTCTTTAAGAGTTTGATGATTAAAAGTGGGTTCAATGGGTTCTTCATTCTAGGCTTTTAAATCCTGATTTATTAATTGGGTTAGCTTCATTAGGCATGGAATTGATGATTAGAATCTATTATTGCATGATTCCTTCCTAATTAGTGGCTAATTTATGGGATTGAAAATTAAGGTTCATACCCAAATTTGGGGGGTTTGCCTAAAATCCGAATTTAAGTATTTTGTTTGTTCTCCTAGCTTATTATTGATGGGGATTGATCATCTAGAACATTAATTTCATGTCGAGACCTATAGATTCCCATTTCCATCTTTATAGTTCATGAACCCCATTCCATAGGTTGGGATTTGGGTCTTAAATAGAAGTAAGGTTTGAATGATGTTCTTCTTGATTCTAATTTCATGATTCAGATATGTTTAGACTTTCATTATCTTAAGTCTCAACGGAAGGGAAGACTAAGGTTTGATTTGGAGACCTTACTGTTCGGCTCTCCAGGTAGGTTATGGTTTACCTTATGGTGAAACTTTAACTAGCGAAGCGTATGTTTAGATGATATTGTTGGAGAATGCATGTACACTTTCGGGTATGAAGTCGGGTTAGATATTGTCTTAGGTTGGGCCTTGTTGTATGATTTGGGGGCTAGCCACCTCGTTGTGTTGATTTACTTATCTTGTTCTATTTATTTATTGGCTCGTTACCACGTTGAGACATTGGGAAATTGTGACTAGTGTCATATCATGACTATGATATTGGGGCACTTTACTTGATTCGACATTGAGATGAGATTGGGATTTCATTGTGGCTTGTTGTGTAACCTTATTATTAATATTACTTATGTGCCCTGGGTGGTACTGTTTGGATTGAATTGATACTTTGATATTACATTGCATCGTATTCACACTCATTTCCATGATTCATTGATATTGCCTGATTACAGTACTGATGATAGAAGTGAGGGAGTGTAGCCTCCAAGGTTTCTGCCGAAGAGCGTAAAAGAAAGATGAAAGTCCGTGATCCGAGGTCATTTATCGGAGCAGACTGAGTGTACGTTGCCCCAGGTTTCTTGCCGGGAACGATTGAGTGTCCGATGCCTGAGCTCTTTACCGGGATCATGAGAGTGGTACATGGACTTTGCGGGTCCCCCATGGGTTGTGTTGCCGAGATGTGATGTTCTATCATCGGAGTACATGTGGACGGTACATATGCATTGCATTCATCATACATACATTGTTGCATTGGATTGTACCTTTAATTCTAATGACATATTGAGACACTATTGTGATATACTGGTTCGGATTGATTATACTTAGACTTGGCACAGTTGGGTTTAGATGCTATAATATAGGTGATGACTTGTACTATAGATACAGATTCGTGTTGACTTGTACTTGTTGGTTTATGTGTTTATCTTGATTTGTTATCTTTACATACGTTAGCTAGTCTTAGTAGGCCTATGATACCTACTAGTACTTGTTGTTTGTCTTGTACCGACGCGCACTTGCCGCATTCTTTATGAATGCGAGTTAAGTGGGATCGACCTCAACTCCTCGTGGTTGATAGTAGACGAGGATTGCTGTTTTGAGTCTTACAGGGTGAGCACGAGGACGTTCGCCGCCCTGAAAATTCTTCTTTATTTATGTCTTTATTTCCGTCCTGAGACATGATTTTAAGACAATTGATGTATTACTATTATTCAGACTTGTAGTATTAGTTAGATGATTTTGTATGACCAGACCAGATACTGGGGTGTATTACTTCTGCGTTTTTTATATTATTATCGTAAGACTTACGTTATTCCATCTTCTTCCGCCTATTTATTTATTTATTTATTTATTTATTTATTCATGTTTTTATGATTGTTGGGATAAGGGTTCCCTTACCAAGGTGGGAAGGTAGGTGCTTGCGCGACTTAGTGAAATTGGATCGTGACACTTTAGGATCTCGGGCTGAGATAGCTTGTGATAATGGACCTCAGGTCGTTGGATCCAAGGTCACCAAATTCCTCGAGGACTTAGTTATCAAACGTATCTCCTCCTCTCCTTATCACCCCAGTGCGAATGGACAGGTAGAGTCAACCAACAAAACGGTAATTCAAAATCTGAAGAAGAAATTGTAAAACGCAAAGGGGTCATGGCCGTCCAAGCTGCTAGAGGTACTTTAGGCGTACAAAACAATGACCAAGAA